>NC_136014.1:7377500-7682500 GCF_048128805.1 Centroberyx gerrardi | reverse complement strand
GGATGGGACGATATATCGAAATTCAATATATCGCAATACAAAAATGTGACAATATGGATCGTGGGGCAGAAAAATGAATCGCGATATTAGCTCCATTTTATGCTGCTGTAGTATTCACAAATGAGACGCTTGACCATCACAATTTCACAAGCTCTCCATCCAAATTATATTATTTGCACTTTGACTCCTCAAATTTGAGCACATCTTACAGACAAATCTATACCAAACAGCTCTTATTCAGTAAATTAATGCTGTTTGTCTTGGAGACAATTTGACCTAGCATGTCTTGGAGACAACTCCTCATAAGCAATGGCTGAGTCCTGCTGTTGTATCCTTTACTGTCTAAGAGAAACAGGATCTCTACTAACTACTAATTATCCCTCTTTGTTGTTTGTTTACTTTTTAAAGGAGTAAGGTACTGTTTCCTTTGAATGCTTTTTACTTTTGTTTGCCTTTGTGTGTGACTTTAATGTCTTTGATTTTGAAAGTTTTATCAAAGACAGAATAAGAGAAGAAAAGAAAATATGTTTTGCCATCCCATAATCTTTTACTCTGTTACAGTCCAGCAGCAAAGCTAGTTACAGAGCTAATATAATTTCATATCAGCAAAAATGATTGTATTTAACATTACTGTCATCATTATCCCTTTCTAAAAGTTAGCTGCAGCTTTGGATTATTTGGTCACTATTTCATTTAGATGTGTTTTTGTTTTGTTTGCCATTAAATGGTCATCATGACCCGAGATGTTTCTCTTGGGTAATTTACCACCAACTGCAACGGCACAATACACAGATTACACTGATGACACCTCCGAGAACACTGGGTGCCTAGATCCAAAAAGTGACATCAAGAAAATTATGCTTTCGCACTACGACAAAGATCCCAAGCTGCTTCGGGATGCTTTGAAGAACTTGTAGCATTCCTCTGGGGTGAAATGTGTCGCTGTGTTTGCCATTGTGTTGTGTATCCATCTAATGTACTACGTCAATACTTCAATGTAACGCTATATCAGATGACTTTATCACAATTCTGATTGTGATCAAAAGGCAAATTCAAGTTCATTTTTACTTTATTTTGTTAGTTCGAGAGGCAGTTTCTGTATTTTTTTCATTAACTTTAAGTCTTTAGGTTTAGTTTTAGTTATCTATAATAACCTTACACACTCTGTAGAGTGCTTTTCAACTCATGGAAAGCATCCACATCAGTCCACTGCCTTCTACTTTTTAACACTGTGAGAGCTAATGGTCCGCTGCGAATGGGATGCAGTTTGGATGTGTGGAGTGGGACAAGCAGACGGATGGTTATCTTCCAATGCAATGAAAAAACAATCCCATAATGTATCACCGGGAGAGTGAGGAATTCTGATATTGCTGCAGTTTGTTATTAGGATTTTAGGATGTACATCAGTGTTTACCTGCATATGATAGAGTGGAAGCTCAAGAGAACAAATATGATTGCAGTGCAGTAGGTGTGACGCTTTATTTCGGTTTTGATTGGGTTTTGTTGTCCGTGCGACTGTTGATATTCAGTTTTCAGCGCAGCGTGTTCGACCGCATTAGTCATTTTGACTTATGATTCATAAAAAGTGCATGAGGACGATTGCAAAGGCAGTTTCATCAGTCCACATGCACCAGGGGTGAGGGGTGGTGTTCATCCATCTGAGAAATCCTCACTTTATTGCATTCCATATGAGTTTAGCAGGGACCGGGCGATAAACAAGCGCTGATTTGCACTTTTCCTGCTTGCGGTGCGTCGCGTCTCATATTTCACTACCAACCCACCTGTCTTCCCAGATCCATTTGAGTTATCGCATTACAACGGATGAAACGACATATATTTCCCGACAAATACGGTATATTCCTCGCTGGTGAAGTTTGACTATAAGCTACAGTCATGTCAGGAAAGAAAGAGTGGGGGCTACAGAGTCTCCGCTGGTGGCTCCGTCCTTCCGGGACGTGGTAGCCAACCACATGTCACTGGCAGATTGTCATGTCTTTACTTCAGAATCTGTCATTGGCAAGTTGTCAAATCTCTCAAGTGAAGTTTCAGCTGATCCTTAACAGCCAAGTTATTTTTGAAAAGCGGCATTATATCATACCAGGCTTATATCATCATGTAAACGTTTAGGTATATTCACATAGATTCATAGAAGTTGATCAATACCAATGACTCAACGATTACTTTGACAGATGGTGATGCGTATTTCTGGCTTTTAAAACTTCTCAAAAGTAAGTGAGGGGGCGGGGGGGCGAGGCTGCGCCGGAGACTTGTGTAGGAGGTTCTGTTAAATGTTGTGGCAATTCCTCCTGGTTGCCAATAGAGGTCCTAGATTACTTAATGCCCCTTTAAGAAACCTTCTGAAGACTCAAAGTACTGTTAAATACATCGATCTGTCTGTCCCCGTTTTAAAAGCACAGCCAATCTGCTTCTACGCAAAAAAATGTCTTCATATCCAAAACATCAGATCACTAAAAACACATAAACAAGCCCAGTAGTTGGGTGACAGTGTTTCAATGCGGGGCATCGCACTGCAATTACAAGGACTAACGATGGAAACGTCTATCTACCAATTATTTGATACTGAATGTCTTTGTTCACAAATTCTATAGATGCAGATGCAACACAGACAAATGACTCCTAACAACTGTATTGGAACTAATCTAATTATTTAACATGACTGCCGCTGATGATTTTTTTTTCATTTGTTTAATTGGATTAAATTGTCATTAAGAATTCTGATAGCAAGCAAAAGTTTTTTAGGATTTGAGTAAACTGTAATTTGTCCTGAACTGACGGTGCAGCTGGAGCCGTATGACATCAACACAAACTTTAGCTGGACCGCGTCTATTTATGGACGCACCCGGCACCGGCTCATTCGTCTCTATAGTTTTCTCAGCGTTTCACACGTAATTATGAGCGAGTGCGGCAGATGAAAAATGAGCACTGAGCTTGTTTTACTGCTTACCAGCAAAACACAAACGCATCAGCTTATATGTGGCCTATTTTCAAAATCGGGGTTGGAATCTGACTCATGCTGGTGCCTTGTGATAACCTTAATCACTGCTTTAGCCTATTTTGTCAACGTGAACTCTCGAGTTTCTAGAGGAGTGCAGCAGTTTTAAGAGTCAGATCAGGGGAATACCGGCGGGAAACGAGGCTTGGGTTTATGCGAGAACAGATTTTGTTTATTCAGTTTTAGTTGGCCCCTGATATCGATGAGGCAGTCGCTGATGCATGTGGATGATGAACGGTGAAGTATCTGTGAAACTCTGACTTGGCTCCTGTAAACCGGGGGCGTGAGACTGGGACAACCTGGGGGAAAGAGATCGGACATTAGGCCGGTGCTAAATGCATTATGGGTCCTGAGTGAACTCCCATCTGCCTCCTGTCCCGCATCATCGTAATGTGAACCCTGTTAGACCAGTAAGCACTTACCTGTTTCCCTTCTGCACCTCCTGCACAGTATGATGTCTTGCTGATGTTACATCTTGTATATGTTTACTATGTGTTTATGAATTAATTTTGAGACCTTATGGAGGCAATATTCCATTTATGCATTTGAATATGCACAAATGGCAATAATTATGCTGAACAGACCTAAACTGAGGAGTCTGACATTTAACACTGAATACCAATTATTCCGCCAAATTACAGCAGGTATGGAGATGAGATAAGACTTCCTTCCTCTTATTGCAAATTTTTTTTTCCCGAAGCTGAACTGTGGACTGAATATGAGTCATCAGAGGACAAAATGTTATGTTCCACCACGCAGATGGCCATGAGCTTTCCTTGAACCATCACTCACTGCTCAGTCACAGGTTAGCATGCCAACCAAGTCAGAGACTTGTCACAGTACACCAGTCAGTTTTGGCAAGCTATCCCGCTGCATAAAGTCTAATTGTACCATGTGTTGGATATCGCAAAAAGTCTGGGATGAGCATAATAAGCTGTAGGCTGTGTAGTTGATGAGACTCCAACTATATTTGGATGTTTTTGCTGGATTGTTCAGTTCTTGCTCTTGCGGAAGAAAAAGCATTGGACTGATGCTTTTATCTGCACCACATTATGAATGGTTGTGACAGTAAGGTCGATTTCTATTCTATTTATAGGTTTTGCATGTCTAAACAAACACAAAAGATAATTCTTTCTCAAATCTTTTCATTGATTTTGCACCAGTGTTGTAGACAACAAACAGTGACATATCCAAGATGTATGAGTGAACTGGTTTCTGATTTGACAGACAAGACATATAAGCACAAAAGATAATTCATTACTGATCATTAACTTTTCGCACAAAGGATTGTGGGTATCCAGGTTGCAGAGGCATCAGTCTCACAGAGACATGATGCCAGCTGTCTATCAAAAGGATGTGACTGGTTACTAAATGTAGACGCAAGAAAACCCTGTACATTCCAACATGTCACATAAAAAGTATAAATCAATATCTGGGGAAAAATCCACCCTAAAACACTTGAACACTAGATGATGGGGCTTGTAGAAAACATGATGCCACATTGAGATATTTTCAAGTGGAGCTAGAGTTTGAGAGCAGAAAATGTTTCAGCTATTAAAACCATAAACGTCAGGTTTTGGTATCAGTCCCTCAGAATCAAAGAGCTTCTTCCTAGATTCACATTTTTGCACCGATGTTCAACAATCATACAGGGAGAAATTCATCATAGAAGAGGCAGAGAGACCAATTTCTCCACCGACAGAAGCCTCAATAGGCCAGAATGCAATGCAGCCACAAGACATGTTGTGTTTTGAGTGGTGGGCAGGGGCCACGATCATAGACACACCCCCTTCACAAACTAGTTGACTAACTAGCTATATCTAATGCCCATGCATCCACCTTTGATTGAAAGCAAGAAGTTCACGCTCATTCTCTGGGCATTCTGGGAACCGTAGGAAGTCAGTAACTGAAGAAGTAGATGAGGCAGGTTGAGGGAAAGTGGGTACACCAGAAAAAAACAAACTCCTGGAATACATTGGATATCACAGACTGATATCTAACAGTGTATGAGTATCAAAAGCTGGATTTTCCTTTAAGGGTTAAAGACGCTCACCACAGACTGAAACATCACTACTTCACATCCCTGCACTATCTGAGAAAATCAGAGCCTGGAAAGCGAGCCAGCGTCGCTCTGCTCACTCCTGCACAAATTGCCTTTAATGTTTCCTAGAACAAGGCATTTATCCCCCAATTACTCTGGTGGAGCTAATCAGCGGTCAGCAGTGGAGGTAGAGGACTTCCATACTGGCAGCTCTCATGTTTGGATCAGTGTGTGTAACTCGGCTTCCTCCTGGAGCTCCTCCAGTTGGTCGCTGCTGTAAATAAGGTGTTTTTTTGTCAATTTACCTGAATTAATAAAGATGAATGACAAACGGCTTGGAGAGCATAGTACCTATAATTGGTGCTTACACTGTCAATCTGCCAGCAGTCAAATTTGCAGCCATTTGATTTATGCGCAAAATGAAAAGGTAATAAATGGCCAGAACCAGAACAACAATTCACTCTCTTTTATATTTCAGACATCTCTGCCATCGTTAGCATGCCCGTCTGCTGCCAGCACACTCCTCATTTCAGAGCTACTGGAGAGTAGAACATTATGTTCATCTCTGACAGAGCCATGGCTGGGCAATATTAATAATTGCACCTGTGATGATGATAGAGCCATAGCCTCGTTTCAGCGCTGAAGTGGCACGAGGTTTTCATGTCCTGCCCGCCGAGGACGTCCGCGGCCGCAAATGTGTCTTTGATGCAAAAGCCATCTCTGCCTCTGTTCTGGTTCTATCTGCGGCGCGCTCTCCAGCCCTGCCTCCGTGTAGCCGCACCGCTGACTCTGCCATTGTGTGAGACGTTGTGAAAATGTCTGCGTGGATATTGCCAAATGAATTAGACCATTCATAATCGGCCAATTGAATCGGTTTTAAATTAAGGCCAAGCAAAGGCCAGAACTTTGTTATTGTGATTCGTAACAGGATCTGACTTGTTAATTTTGTCGTCTGGTGTGGAACCTGATTGAACCTGCTGATAACTAGCTGGTTTAGCCCGAGGATAAGGAACATCAGAGTGCAAGTGAAGGGTAGAATACATAGGAAGGTATGGGTGAATCATCTTGTGTTGTCACATTACTTTCACAGAGTTATACCTTTAAATGTCTAACTTTGAGCCTACTCCACAGCATTGGCCCCCACAAGTCAATTAAATCCCTAAGAATGTGCATTTTAATCCCCTGCCTTAAGCTTAGCACTAACTCACATTATGAAAATCCACCTGTAGAGTTTATTTCTTTATTTGTGCTTGGATCAGTTAACATCAGGAAACTAGACAGCCTGACAGAAAGTGAAAACAGTTATTAAGGGAAAGAAGGCATGGTGGGATACTTGGGTTCAACCTCTCCAGCTCAGCACGCATTAAAATGAGTCCGCTGGTTCTTTGGGATTTTCTGAGATTCTCAGTTCTGCAGCATGGCAGGTTAATTATTTACAAAAGAATTAGACTTGCACCGACCATCACGAGTCTGCAACCCCGACCTGCCCTTGGAGACTTTATGCCAAATGCAAGCTAATAAATCATGGAGAGAGAAAAACAAAGATAACCTTAACTCCTTGGCCAGTTGTGATGTGAATAGCCTATTGTTGGTGTAGTGCATTTTACAATTACCTTATGAATTGGGGGAATAAGACGGTTATTCTAATGCTTTCTGAGTCTAGGTTTTAGTCTGTCCTTTGTCCGAACAGCCCGTCTGGTTTGGAGCGCTTTGGGAATTAAAATCAGATCCTTTTTTTATACCGCTGCGGTCTCCCTTGTTCTTATGCATCGCACTTGACAGCTTCATGGGTTGGGCACGTAAAGCTATGGGAACACGTGACAAGGGCTTGTAGGAGCGACGCCTCATAAGTATGAACAGAGAGAGAGAGAGAGAGAGACTGGAGACAGTGGAGCCAGCAGCCGGCAGCATCCTGTATCCACAAACCAGGAGCGCGCACCAAGAGCGACAAGTCACTTTATATAGAAACTTCCAAAACATATAAAATACATTTAAAAAAAAAACATTCAAAACATGACTTAATTCTAATGGTAAATAATACACGCATGCCATTTGTCTCTCTTTCATGTAAGATTTTTGGTTTGATGTTGCGCGTCTGACTTGGATTAACGCGCGGTGGAAAAGGGGAGATTCTGCGCACTTGGAAAATTATGTAAGGTAAATAAAACCCTTTTTTCTCTTTAACACGTTTCATTTAGGCTTCTAACAATGCTTTTCCTTTGTATTGCTACTTTGCATGTTTCATCTGATTTGGACATAGGCAGCTGTGCAAGTATGAAGTATAATTCGTTAAAAAAAAACAAAAAAAAAACTTGTTTTCAGGAATTCACTTATGAAATTTGTTATTTTGAATGTGTGGATTCATGAATGAATTTGTCCTACTTGCGCCGAAATGACAGTCAGTACATCTACAGCATTGCATAACTCATTAGGCTACATAATATCAGATCTAAATAATGACATTTTGCACAGATCTAAATTATGTAATAATAATTTGTGATATTCCGTTGTCATAATTGACTTTATTGTTTTAATAGGTATGTCTCTAAACGGAGCATGTGTGAATATTTTGTTTTAAACAGAGGTTAGCAGCAATACTATTCCTTCCTGCAATTGTCAGGCAGGAATTGTATTGCATTGCATGCCTATCCTTTATCAACTGTTTCTAGATCTGTTTGAAAAAAAAATGCTGTTTCAATTTGGAGGCCTATTTACCTATATTTTTTCAAGCTGGTGTTCCTTGTAGCTACATGTTGATATATGTAGGTTTCTTCTTCTTGAAAAGTTATAGTTAGTAGTGAATGATCTTCTGTGAGATCTCTAAGTGCTGAAAACAACAGCCAGATGATGAGGCTTCTCGCCCAGCCCTCTATAAAATGTCATATCTATGTATGAAAATCACTCAAATCTAGAAATGTATAGAAAAAACTATAGAATTGCGTATTTTGAAATATTTGCTATGTAATGTCTGTATGGTATGAAGGTCATTTCCAGTTCATGTCATGGATATTTATGTATCAAAGGTGTATAGACTCAAATATTGCACTGCTGCAGCCATACTAGAAAACACTCTCGTAGTATTCTCATGATTCTCTTTTTCAATATTATGGTCAGGTTAAAAAAAAGCCTGTCTGAAATGTCTTTCATCAATTTGTAGGTTGTCCAGGCATCATCTTAGACTGCAGTATTACCCTCAGACACAGCCATGAAATCTGTGCTGGATGGTGTGGCGGACACCACCTTCCGGACTATTACCTCTGGTTTACAGTATCTGGGCTCCAACGACGCTAACTATGACGACCCCACCGGTGATGTAGACTTCACTAAGGGCACTTTCTCCCTCCAGAAGCCCTTGTCTGCCTTCCGCAGCAATGCTTTCCCAGACAAAGTGCCTGCAGATGAGGAGCTGATCCTCAAAGGCATCCCCTTCTACCCCACCAATGCCACAGACCTGTTCGGCAACAGGAGCGCGTTTGGAGATGAGGATAACAATATCCAGTGTGGGGAGAACTTCATGGACATGGAGTGCTTCATGATCCTGACTCCCAGCCAGCAGCTGGCTGTGGCTGTGATGTCGCTCACTCTGGGCACCTTCACGGTGCTGGAGAACCTGGTGGTGCTCTGCGTCATCCTGCAGTCTCGCACCCTTCGCTGCCGGCCGTCCTATCACTTCATAGGCAGTCTGGCTGTGGCTGACCTGCTGGGCAGCGTCATCTTTGTCTACAGCTTTCTGGACTTCCATGTTTTCCACAGGAAGGACAGTCCCAACGTTTTCCTCTTCAAGCTGGGCGGAGTCACCGCCTCGTTCACCGCTTCTGTGGGGAGCCTTTTCCTGACCGCTATCGACCGCTACATCTCCATACACCGGCCTCTGGCCTACAGGCGCATCGTGACGCGGACCAAGGCCGTCATCGCCTTCTGCATGATGTGGACCATCTCCATCGTCATCGCAGTGCTACCTCTGCTGGGTTGGAACTGCAAACGTCTCAACTCCGTCTGCTCAGAATTATTCCCTCTGATCGATAAGAACTACCTAATGTTCTGGATCGGGGTGACCAGTGTGCTGGTTATTTTCATTATCTACGCCTACATGTACATCCTGTGGAAGGCGCACCACCACGCCGTGCGTATGCTGAGCCGCACCTCCCAGAAGAGCCTCGTGGTGTACTCGGCGGATGGGAGTAAGGTGCAGACCGCCCGGCCCGAGCAGGCGCGCATGGACATCCGACTGGCCAAGACCTTGGTGCTCATCCTGGTGGTTCTGGTCATCTGCTGGGGCCCGGTGCTCGCCATCATGGTCTACGACCTCTTCTGGAGCATGGACGATGACATCAAGACAGTATTTGCGTTCTGCTGCATGCTCTGCCTGCTCAACTCCACCGTGAACCCGATCATCTACGCCTTGAGGAGCAAGGACCTGCGGCACGCCTTCCTCAGCTCCTGCCATGCCTGCAGGGGCAGCGCCCAGCAGCTGGACAATAGCCTGGAGTCGGACTGCCAGAACAGACACATCGCTGCCAACAGGGCTGCAGAGAGTTGCGTGAAGACCACTGTGAAAATAGCCAAAGTGACAATGTCTGTATCAACTGAAACTTCTGCAGAAGCTGTCTAATTGGTTGTCATGGGGGCAACTGTGTAAATGTCACCTTCTCCAAACAATGCCATTAAACACAAAAAAGCAGAACTAAGGTTTACCAGAGAGAAATTCCTCTCCTGAAAGTACTGATTTACATCCTTATATAGACGCTTCAGTGGTTAACTACTGCATTATTTTATGTTAGTGTACTAGTATATAGTGTGCCAAAGTGCCAAATGGTAATGAAAGGTCATAGGAAGGACTCACAATATGAAAGGATAATCAAAGACTATCATAAGTCTGTTGTTTACCATAGACTTCATGATATCCAATTAGTGAAGGCATATTATATTTTTGTACTGTGAATTCAGGTTTTGAAACAATATATCTTCATTTATGGGATAAGGGGCTACTGACATTTTTAATTAGAGATGTTTTACTATGTCATTTAGACGTCAACATGTGTCTCGCACCATCATTTTCGCAAATCCTTGCGCCTTGACTCTCTATAGGCTTCATGTATATGTTGCGTATAAACAACATTTCCATAAGCAAGTGAAAGAAAAGTTGAATTAACTTTGGTAGTTTATTTCCCAAATTGGCATTAATCATGTCATCTTTGTATTCCTTTCACTTTTCATTGAATACAGAATTAGCAGATGACACTTGACAGATGACAGAGAATTTGGGAAATGTGAAGTGATTCACACTGCAGGTCAAGGGGGAAAAAAAATCTGAATATTGCTTGATTGTGAGAATCACCATTGCAAATAAACAACATACTTTCATCTCTACCTGAAGTATAATGAGATGGAGGTTAAAAAAAAAGATTCACAATATGTGGCAAATAAAGCTGAAATCTGAAATGGCATTTTCTGTGGCAGAGTGACGACTGTCCCTGTTGTCCATTTCTTTACTCGCTAGCTGTTAGACATTTATAGTAATGCGTCTTTGTTCAAATGTATACCTAGCAACTGTACAGTGTTTCTTGTAAAATAAAGTGTTCAAATTGAACCGTTCAGCTTCAGCCAACACAACAGGCTTTTGGCCAAAGCTTGAACACATTGATTAAAGCCGAATTTGGATGCAGTGTGCTGGTCACTACTGTAACAAACTGAAGTGGTTTATGAACCTGGTTTAAATATAGCTGCTTTCATCAAATGTATGGATTTTACTGGATTCAGCCTTGTATGTTTGTGATACCTTGTGACTTGCTGAAATATTTCCAACCCCAAGCCTTTGATCATTGCAGTGAGTTGTTTTAGTGCTATGTTGAGGGGGATCATTTGGGAACATAAAAGCATCCCATGCACAGGCCTAGTGAAGTACTTTTGGCGTAACTCTAAATAAAACTATGTCTGCTGTGAATTTTACTTATCTAAAGAAAGCAACAAAGGTCTTTTCACTGGCTGGTAAGTTGAATGGGAGTTTCTGTGTGTGCATTGTATGGAGAATTGACGACTGACCTTTCAAAAGAATTGGACAATATGTAATTTTCTAATAGATTATGTAGTACTTTTAATCTAGAAATCTCACAACACAATTGTTCTGTAAGACATTTATCTTGATGTAAAGCTATCCAGACAGCTGTTTATCAGTATGCTTTGCTGCCTCTTGTATTATTGAGTATTGGAGATCAAAATGTCAACTGTCAAGTGGCTTCTGTACAGTGGTGGCATAATGAGGAGTCTATTACTTAAAAATAATCGGTCAAGTGTTTTTAGTATTGCTGTTTTCAAACTTTTGAATAAAGACACGGCTGGTTGTCATCTTGTCTGCAGTTATTTGACTGATGCACTGTGTTGGGGAAGTGATGATGAGTAACAGGAGCCCACAGCACATTTAGGTTAATACATCCGACAGTCAGGCCGAGCCAGACCAATTACTGACAGAGCGAGAGGAATAAAGGAAGCCAAGCCCTGAGTTGAAGTGACTCCAAAGGCCTTCGGCGATGTGTTAGCGCCCCCATGTGGAAAATCTATCAACATTTTCAATAGCATCAGTCTTTCTGAGGAAGGAGGGCCTTTCTACACAAAGCGCTCTGTAAGCAACATGATCACTTCCTATAACCTTTGCCTTTTAGGGCAAAATGCAAGGAATCCCCTACCAGATTATCCCATGACAGCAGTGTCCGCTGTGTTTTGCTGCCATCGCTTGGCTTATAGGCCCACTGCTACATCTGTTCACTCAGATGTCAACAAGATTATACATTTATCACTGTGTGACTACATTTTCCACCAAATGTTATACCCCAATCTATGAAGAGTCAGTGGGCGGGTTCACCCTTCCATGTGTAAAAGGCTGGGATTCAAATTAACAATAAGCAACACCTAAATACATATACAGGGTGCAACCGTTTCCTATGGTCTAGCACTTTCAGTTAGGGCAAGTAGCAGCATCCTATAGTAACAGCATTTTTGGGAAATGTGTTCCTAATTTTGAGAAACACCAGCACAGACAATACAACAGGCGTGAGATTCCCTTGTCTTGTCCACCATGGTCTCATTTGTTTATGGTCATTATACTAACATAATATCACAATCAATTTGAGAGTGATATATTGATGTTTAAAAATGCCACATGTAGCACCTTTAGTTCAATATATCACTCAAGCTCACACTTAGCTACATACTTGCACTATTATGCTCTTGTCAGTATAGTCAGGTCCTCCAGGAATCTTGACCTTGAGAATAGCCTACTCAGGATTTCCTCTTATCTCAGGTCCACCCATGTTGTTGTGGGTGGCTCAAGCAGGGTGCTATAGAGCCATGCAAAGACACATGTTCAGGGTATTCTGAGAAAGCAAGCAAAACCCAACCAACAAGAATGCAAACCAATCCAAATTTGAAACAACATACCTCCATCCAGGATTGGCTGAACAAAGAGGAACTGGGACCACTGGCAGATTCCTGTTTTTTCCCCCTCAAAGTTTTCAGGCATGAAGCATGAATGCCAAGATATGTGGACGACACATTTAAAGGGAGCTTGGGCGCATTAAGCCACACAGAAAGCCTGAACCAGGCATTAAAAGCATCAGGGTGGCCGTCCAGTGCCACATCTTGTCAGGGGGCCCAGAATTCCTAGCAGTGCCCCTGTATAGATTAGTTGACATTTTTACTAAAACCCAAAGTTATAAATGTTTTGTGCTAGCAAGGGCTATGTGATTCCCTTTCATCCCCTATCAACTCAAATCAATGTAAGGTAACACCCAACAATAGAAAACAGTACAATGAAATCGAGGGCTACCAGGTGTCATAATGCGCCTCTGGCAGCCATATTGGAGGTCAGGAGCTCTTGGCAACAGCTGATTGCATTTCTAAACTTATCACTTGGCCGTCTCAACAGTACACATTAGATATGGCTCAACTGTGCTCTTTTTGGCTGGGGACTGGTCATGTCATCACTGATACATTTAGCACACAGTAGTTGCAATGCCCAGGTTAGCATCTATCTCTATAAAGATAGCTGTTCATCCACAGACTGAATGTACCTAAGCTAACCGACTGACATTAATGGGAAATATTGTATGTCCTCTGATTTTTCTTCTTGTGGGCGGCTAAATAGGGACAAAACACATGTAACCTGATTTTACCCTGTTTAAACACCCATGAGAGAAATCCAATCTCTTGAAATCTCTTTCTAATAAAAGCCCTGAACAGATGAGATCAGATGCGTGCCTTGAGTCAGACATGAGATCTATTGTGCCTGTGTAAATCCAGCCTATACGAGTACAGTCCATGGACAAATGCCTTTCTGCTCAAGAGCCTCTCCTGATATCATAATAGCTCTAAGGCCTCTCCACACTGACGGACGGCAACAGCCTTTATAGATCTCCTTAAGTTTTTGAAGTGTGCAGCAGGGTGAGAGTTTCTGATGTTTTATGGATGCACCAAGTGCTGTTCTTCAAAGTGGAGAGCGTTCAGCCTGCAGACGTGAGCCAAATGGACTGGGTCAGGTGGGGGGGCTCCTGCCCCTCGGTCAATAACAGAAAAATATAATTGCGATCATTGATGATCACTCTCATTTATATGAGAAACCATATGTATTCCTTATGGATTTTCTTTTTCTGATCATCTATTGATTAATGCTCTGGTAGCCTAATTGTTTATTTTTCTTCTTTTAAACAAACAGATAAAATTACTAAGATGTTATTATTCTGTTTTCTTTTTAATGATTTTGGGCCATTTGGATACTAAATATACTTTTATTTTTAATGTCATCCTTTTCTTCTTCCGTGTTATTATTCCATTTAAAAAAAAAAAAGTATTATTCCATTTTGTTTATGTCATCCTGATCATATTGCTTAAATAGCATTCCGAGTTGAGGACATGTTGTCACACAGGAATCTTTGATGTTGTCTTTAAAGACTTGGGCTTAGGCTAATAAATCTTCATTGGAATAGTCTTGGGTGGAACTGAAACTTCGCTGTGTTGTTTTTTCTTTCTTTTTTTTTTTCAAACAAAACACTTTTGAAAAGAGGATACGTATTGCTTTATGGGAAATGTTGTTTTCAAGCTTGTCAAATGATGGGTGCGATAGGGAAGAAAAACTACAAGTACCAGCACGAGATCGCTTTCTTGCGCATGCGCAAGATCGATCAACTGAAAAGGAATAAAGGGAAAGCTGCTCGACTGAGCCCAAAGGACTACTACACTGAATTAGTAGAGCGAAATCTGTAATCATCTGATTCCATACGATATTTAACCCGAATGATTTGATTCAGTTCATTACAAGTCGCATTCGGCCATTAAACCTCTACGAGATTGGGTAGCAGAAAGCAACGAGAGGCGAGAAAATCGGTATTTGTCTAAAGCCGGAATCGCTGCTGCCCGACCTAGCTAACGTTAGCTAGCATAAGAGCCAGACCGGGGCCCAGGTCAGTGACACCGCCAAAGAAACGACAATTTTAGATTTTTCATTTTTAGCTTTTTAGTTACCTTCCAACACAATGGCTTGCGGAGCTACTCTGAAAAGGACAATGGACTTTGACCCACTAATGAGCCCGAATTCCCCCAAGAGGAGGAGGTGCGCCCCAATCATGTCTACAGTTGCTTCCACTTCTTCACCACAAAAATATCTGCGTATGGAGCCCTCGCCGTTCGGAGAGGTCGTGTCGTCCAGACTCACGACAGGTAGGTCGCATTGGCAGCATTTACATAAACCGCCTGTTGAGTGTTTTGAAATCCCAAGAGGATAAACCGGTCTGAGTTTTATGAGCAATGTAACGTTAGCATTGCCCCGATATGCGCCGGTGTTTCTCGTGTGGAGAAAACGTCACGCCAAATTATATTCAATAGTTTGGCAAGTTAATGTCGCCTTGCTTATCGGTAAACATGCAGACCTCGTAGAACATGATGTAAGATTTGTTACGAATCATTATTGTCCACTTCTAAATTCGGCATAAGTGTGATTCACTATCCATCGGTAAAATTTCAACTTTTAGAATTTGTTCACACCGCCTTCCACGGTGTGTTTTGATGGAAGACAATTATGGGATAACACGAAAACAATTTCTAAAAGTTAAAATATTATTGACATAAATGCTGTCTGGTGTATTTGATGCTTGCCAAATTGTAGAGTGACTCGTAGCCATTCATAAAAGGTGTAAAAATCATGTTCTACCTACCATGTTTGCCGATGAGCAAGGCAACATTTAAATTGTCAGGTTTGTGAATGGAGTTTGGGGTGACATGGTCTCCATACAGTCACAGCCAAAATTGTATGGGCTGTGTACAGTTGTCAGTTAAATAATGCACCAAATGTTTTTTTTCTCCCCAAACTTGTTTGTGTTTCAGAGCAAATTCTACACAACATCAAACAGGAGTATAAGCGGTTGCAGAAACGAAGGCACCTGGACAGTACTTTCCAGCAGGCAGAAGGCTGTTGTCCTCTGGACCTGCAAAACGCTCACAGTGGATCTGCCCTAGCAGGTAGCTACAGAGAGCTGTTAAAAGAAATGTGACTGTTTATTTATTTTTAAATGCAGTATCTTGAAAATCGTTCCCCTGTATCTACTAGCACATAGAAAAATGATATGCAGTCATGTGCCATGGAGGGCCAAGAGAATGCAGGTTTTCATTCCAGCCAAACAGGACACCAGCTGATTTCACAGATTGGCTCCAGTGCTTAGGGGAATTACGGTATGTGCTCTTTAAGCAGCACAGCGCCTCAAGAGCCCCACATAAGGGAAATACAGTGTGCGCTCGTCCAGGAAGTAGTGCAGTGATTTTCTAACTGTAGCAGCTAAGTCAACACATGAATTAAATATTTTGCTTAGTGATTCTTCATTACAACAACACTGTGCTACCACAGCACTTAAGTGTAAACGGGTTGTTAAAGTCAACATAGTTTGACTCACTCCAATCACTCATGCCTCCCACCCCACCCCTCCACCTCAGCACCTAAAAAGTGCTAGCATACTTTTGTTTTCATTTTGGAACTTTTTATTACTCAGAACGTTCCAACGTATGTCTGTCAATATGACGGGTGGCTTGCTTTTCTTTCTGCCCAGCTTCACGCAGGCTGAGCAAGCTTGTTGTGCTGCTGTAGTAACCCAAGTCGATCTTACACACAGTATTACATTACTATAAGTGTTCCCGCACATTGCTGAAGGCTTCTTTAGTCATTTTGTGAAGGCTTGCTCGAGGGGTCATTGTCCACAGACCTGCGTACATCAGCCATTTGCAAAACACAAAGGAAAAGTGAGAGAATGGGAAGTGCTAATTGTTTTTTTTTTTTTTCTGTTTCTTTGTTGTATGTTTGTCTTGGTTGACATTGTTGATAATGACATAATCACGGCAGCCCTAGTCACAATGCTGTTGCAGTATATAAAGTCATCTTTAAATACTTGTAATGACCACCCGACATTGTCATTCTCCTTACAGGAACGTCCGCCGGCGCCTCGTCTCCCACCAGAAAAGAGCAGCCTTTATTTTCCCTGAGACAGGTCGGGATGATCTGTGAAAGACTACTGAAAGAGCGAGAGGAAAAAATACGTGAGGAGTATGATGAGATATTGACGGCCAAACTTGCAGGTATGTTTTTTATTCTGTATAGAAAACAATTCACACTGGAGCAGTGAGTACTCTCCACTTTGAGCGCTAATAAATCTTTTTTTTTTCTTCCCACAGAGCAATATGATGCGTTCGTCAAGTTCACCCATGATCAACTAATGCGAAGGTTTGGAGAGCAGCCTGCTAGCTGTGAGTATAATTATTCATTCTCTTCCTAAACAAGCACATTTTTGTGGCCGGTTGATGGCCTCCAGAGAGATTGCATCTCCAATTTTTTGCCTTCTGTAACCAGTTGACACCTAACAATGTCTGTGATCCAGAGACTCATTTTTTAATAATGCATTGTAAACTGTAAGGGGAGGGTGGAATTCAGGGTTGTACAATGTCATTGTTTGCCAAAGTCTCTATGAAAAAAAATTGCGAAGACCGGAAAATAGTAAATACTTTACTAAATAAATCTCAAGTTGCTCATGCGCTTTTATTCATTTTCTAGGTAGCATGAATTATATAGGAGCATATATTGTTAAAATGTTAGCACTGTTAAACTCTGCATGGGCATCAATGAGGAAATGACCCAGTTTTTGCATTTCGAGAAGGTGACTAGTTAAGGACACTTAACTCTTTCATAAAAGGAGAGCTCATGACTTTTTGAAGCCATTCCTAATGATCACTAATCATGCCCTCTTTCAAGCTATTCAGTTAGCAGTAATAATTTATAGTCCAGTTTGAAAGGATTGTATACTTTGAGACAAACTCTGATGAATACAAGGCTTGGTGACGAGTAGGACAGGCTTCTAAAATGAGTTGATCTTAAAGTGTTCCCATGCTGTTCTGGTATGTGACCGTTTCCCCCTCTCCCTCCACAGATGTTTCCTGAGTGTGACCGTGTGATATTGGGAATACCGTTTGCTGCGAGCCGCTCCAGGGACTCAGTGGGTCTAGTTGGACTTTTCTCCTACCTGTGCCATATCGCCTCTGTGTGGACACACTGCCTCAGGCATCAGTCAGTGGCATCCACGTTTGCTGTTGCAACTAGTGTTAGGAGGGCTTCCTGCTGTCAACGTGTTCGAGGCCCTCTGTGACTCTGCCAGTGGCCTCTTAAACTGCCGTGTCAATATTTATTTGGCTTTGTTCTGATGCCTTTTACGAGGCCAACTGCCACCACACACTTAGCCTTTTTTTTGTCAGATTTGGTTATTTTGTAGAGGTGGTGTTACTTGTATAGCTACTCTACATGTACATTTTGAAAAAGGGATTGGTCACCCATGAGCAGACAAACCAAGGCAGCCTTTAGACTGGACTTCAGGAACAGGCATCTTGGCTTTTTTTCAGCGATGTTTTAAACTGTACTGGCAATTACTGGTATTACATTTGTACACACTGTATTTTTAACTTTTTTTTTTTTTTGCTTTTTTGCTTTTGTTCCTTGTACCAAAATTTCTTAATTTTATTTGCTATAGGTGTAATGGGGCTTTGATTCAAGAAAAACTAACGAATAAAGTGTTTACACAAAAATGTCTCCAGTTGCACTCTCATCAGTATTTTCTCTTTGCAATGTTTATTTGAAATGTATGAGAATTTTACAGTAGCAAGTGGTGTAGTGATTTGGGAGAACATGCTTCACCTGGAAGAGCCAAAAACAAACTTATTGGTAAGTTTTGGGAAAAGGTATGCTTTGCAAAGTAAGACACCCAACAACACATTAGGGAGGCTAACATATGAATGCTAAATGCTACACATGGCATAAGATAACATCCATGTCAATATTGGGAGAGGGGGGGGGGGGATATTCCACTTTTCAGGGTGTCTAAAGCTACTGGAAAAGCCAAAAAAATATATGAACAAAAGGCCTTTAAAATCTTTAATCGTTACATATGACACAACTTTGGAATGAGAGATGTTACAAGTGTAGCGAACAGTAATGAGTACAGCAGACCTGTATTCGGACAGGTCCTGGGTTATGTTCATATATTTACGCTGCGAAGCTGTTTATATTTAATTCTAACTCTCATTAACAAGGTCTCAAAAAGTTGAAACTCACTTTCTAACATCCTGTACATCCGCTGCACGATAGGCACTGAAATGTAATAACATTTTGCTAATGTACTGTACGTAGTGGTGTGTGCGGCGGTGATGCGTGTGAACCAGGAGCAAAGGAGCAAATAATCGAACAGACCCATTCAAGTCGGTGACGTTACCAGACGGAGCGCTTTGATTGGACGACCAGAGAGGAAGCGGCGGCTAAGGAGGAAGTCAAATGCATGGGCTAATGTCAATGTGAACGGATTTATCAAACCACCTTGCAGCATACTATTTGACTGTATTCATGAAATTTATATTTTGCCTACATCGTGTTTATGCGCCTTTAAGCACATGGCTTGTTTCTTTAGAAGAAGTATTGCAGCGAAGGTAATTAAACAGAAAGCAGTTAAAATTGGTTGAGACTGCTCCTAACTGACACTTTGTTGTGTTGGCTAGCGTGAAATGCCTTGACCCTGGAGACACTCAAACAAGTGGGCTGCCAGGAGCCAGTTTGTCAGCTCAAACTGACAGACTGATAGACTATAACCTATTAGCTATTGTAGATAACCGTTAGCACGCATGGCCGTAAGGAGGCAGCTAGCCTTTATATGAGCTGCTGTCTATTTTGGCTTCTTGATAGCTGTGTTTAACTCTTCCATTTGTGTATTTGTATCTACAGCTGGGTAGGACATTGCAACAGTCTGAAGATGCCCTCATATCAGCTCTCTCAGCAGTTCCAGTTTTTAAGAAACAGTTAAGTGTGTTTGTGTGTGTCACCCACAGTTAAGTATCCACTAAACCAGTCCTCTGAGTCAGTTGTTCCATTTGGGTTTGACCTCCCACCAGTTTCTCAAAAGGTTCCTCATCTTGTGCTTCTCAGGGAGTCTGCTGACTTCAGACTGTCAGTCAACACACTGCGAACAAAAGGGATTTTACCATCTAATGGAGACCTTCAGCTGCAGACGGAAGCCTTAGCCAATGAGGTTAGATCCATCATTAAAGTAAACACAGTAAAGCAAACACCAGATAAATTGGCATGTTCATGTTCTACCATAACACTACTTTGAACTCACCAAGTCTGTATATTCACCGGGAATTAAAATCCTAAAGTTGATGAAAGATCCTTATAGTTTTGTTTTTTTTCTAGTGGCACATCTGTCGATCTAGAGCACTAAACCTACAGTGAACCACAAGTGTAAATACACCCAAGAGGGAAAACGATTGAACTAACCCACCTATGGAGGCAGTTTGGAAAATCCAAATGTAATCCGTATTGGGTGTATTGACATCAGTATTTAAGTGGTGCCTTATCAAGAGAGATGTCGACCTTCTTGGTTTAATCCTGAACTCTAAAGGACATGAGTGCTTGTAATACTTGACCCAGTGGAAAGGGCCTTGCATTTCATTCACAATCCACTTGTTTTTTTATCTGCTTAGTTGAAGCAGGACAGCGTGGTGGAGGAGATATCTGCCGGACGTGGAGTGATCAACTTTAGAGTTCATCGCAAGCTTCTTGTAGAGGTTTGTCGGCTTTCTTGCGGTGAAAACAACAGACTTGAAAAGTAGTGACTTCTTCTGCGTTTATCATAACCTGTATGCTGCTTTCATGCTGATTATTTCTGTTCTAGAAAATGCTGGAGCCATTTGAAAAGGAGGATAACAGATTTGGGCTAAACAGTGAACTTTTTAATAATGTGAAGAAAGGAACTACATTGGTGGAGTTTAGGTTTGTATTTGAAGTATTTGTGTATCTTGTTTTAAACTACATGCAAGGTCCTACACTTAAAGATGCTCAACAGATTAGAGCTACTGTGTTTTGTGTTGCAGTTCTCCAAATATTGCCAAAAAATTTCATGCTGGACACTTGCGCTCTACAATTATTGGTGAGTTTTTTTTTATTCAAGTTCATTTATTTACCAACAGAGGGCGCAGTGTATTATAATTAGATGCTGCTTCCAAGGATTGGGGCCAGTCCACTTTCAATTCAGGAGGTGGAATTTCTTAAAAACATTTAAAACTGTTAAACTTCCTCCAACTTCCTCCTCCTTTTTTACATCCAATCTATAAAGATATTGAGGTTTGTGAGATTATGTGAAATGCATTTCCAGTTTACATTTTAAATTGATAGTAAATTCCCCCCAACCCTGCTGCTCTCACTGCACTGAAAATATAAACTCTTTTTCCAGGTAACTTCATTGCTAACCTGAAGCAGTCCCTCGGAAACAATGTTATCCGAATGAACTACCTTGGAGATTGGGGCATGCAGTTTGGTGAGTGAATAATACAAACATGCTGGTGTGCAAAATATTCCAGAGCCTCCTCTGGTTTTACGTAAGTCTTTATTGTTTTCTTTGAGGAATCTATTTTTGTGACTTTATCTTTCGTCGACTTGGTTTTCAGGTTTGCTGGGAGTCGGCTTTGACCAGTTTGGATGTCAGGAGAAACTGAAATTGAATCCCTTACAGCATTTATTCGAGGTGAGTTTGCATAGTTTGGGGGAAGAAATTAAGCCGCTGACCCTACCCACAGATTGAGCTATCATATCTATTTAGACCTGTTTGGCAAGTTGACTGTGCGTGGGTGTGCCTGTACAATGCATCTTTATCAGTGTTCATTCAAGGCAAGGCAAGTTTATTTATATAGCACATTTAGTACAGAAAGGCAAGTGCTTTACACAAGGTATAAAAGACATTAGATAAGAGATACAGGATAAGATCAATAAAAAACAAATACAAGAGATGATAAAGTGTATAAGAAGAGAGAATAAATGCATAAAAAGAGAAGATCAAGTTGCATAGGCAGTACAGAATAAAAAAGTTTTGAGCCTAGTTTTTAAAGATGGGGCGCTTATGAGTTCTTCTGGGAGTTTGCTCCAGCTCTGTAGCATAATAACTAAACGATGCCTCGCCAGACTTGACCTGAGGGGTCTAGAGGATTCATATGGTAAGAGCAAGTCAGATGTATTTTGGTCCTAAACCAATGAGCGATTTGTAGATGACCAACAGTATCTTAAAGTCAATTCTTTGACAAACTGGAAGCCAGTGCAGAGACCTGAGAACTGGTGTAATGTGTTCAGCTTTCTTACTTTTAGTTCGAACTCTAGCAGCAGTGTTCTGAATCATCCGTAGCTGTCTTAGAGCTTTTTTGGCTAGACCTGAAAAAAGACCATTACAGTAGTCTAACCTACTAGAGATAATGGATGAGCTTTTATAAGTCTTGTTTGGACATGAATCCTCTAATTCTTGCTATATTTTTAAGATGATAGTAGGCTGATTTTGTTATTAATTTGATGTGGCTATTATAATTTAGATCTGAATCCATAATTACACCAAGGTTTCTGGCCTGGTTTTTAGTGTGCAAGGAGAGAGGTTCATGGTGAGCACTAACTTTCAGCCCGTCTTTACGGGCGCCAAAGACAATGACCTCAGTTTTGTCTTTATTTAGCTGGAGGAAATTCAGGCACATCTAATCACTGATTTGTTTAATGCACTGAAGCGGCGAATCTATGGCACCATAGTCACTTGGTGAAAGAGCTATGTAAATGTGGGTGTCATCTGCATTAATTATGGTAAAACAATTTTGTTATTTTGCATAATTTTGCTTTAAGGGAGCATGAAAAAGATTGAACCTTGCTCCACACGTAATGTTAATTCACTGCCAGGCAAGTTCCCAACTTACCTACAAGAATTTCCTGTCATAGTTCATACCAAACAACATAACCTTGGTGGGTTGTGGTGTTTAAATGATATGTTTGTGTCTCGCAGGTCTATGTTCAAGTCAACAGGGCAGCAGAGAACAATGAGGAGATCCGGCAGGCTGCCAGAGACTTCTTTAGACAGCTGGAACAGCGTGAAGCCCAGGCCACGTCGCTATGGCAACAGTTCAGGGAGATCACAGTGACGGAGTATCAACAGGTTTACCAGGTACAGCCAACAGACTGGCAGCATGAGAAATGCTCTGCACACCATGTTTAAAACTTAAGTGAACCCTGAAATCTGATCTCGTGATGGGGGAAAAAGAAAAACGCATGATTGTTGAATCTGATGTTCGTTTTGTAAAATTTCAATCTTTCAGCGGTTAGGTGTCCACTTTGACATTTACTCCGGAGAGTCGTTTCACCAAGAACAAGCCCAGGAGGTGGTACAGCAGCTACAGAGCCAGGGCCTGTTGAAAACCACTGAGTACGTTGTGTAACGGCCTTTGATCGGTAACTGAAATGACAAAGACTAAATAAATATCTGTTGAGAGGACAGAGGATCAGCTACATACCACCCAGTTTATTCACAGGGTTCCTACACAGGAACAAAGAATATAGAGAAAGATCTGGACAGTTCTAGTCTTAAAAAGTATGGAAAAACACAAAAAATCACGAGTGAGTAACACTGGGTGGGAACCCTGTAAAAAGTTTACATGGTGTAAAATGAGAAGTCTGGCAGGGTGGGGAGGGAGTCAACTTAGTGACTTGATTTTATTCAGTTCAGTATTATTCAGTCTGCAGGACTAGCTCTGCTCTGTCATTGCAGTTGTGATGGATATATGATTGGATTTGATTGGACCCGCCCCACCCCTGGGCTGTCATTTCATGGAGACTGATGTGTTGACAGGAAGGGAACTGGTGTTGTGGATCTCTCCCCTGCTGGAGACATGAGCAGCCTCTCTACAGTGCTCCGCAGTGACGGCACCTCTCTCTATATCACCAGGTCAGTAGTAGTAGTAGTATGTCATGTAAAGGTCATGGAAAAGTAATGGAATTTTATTAGTGAAAATCCCAAGAAAGCGTGACTGTGGTCGTCTTCAACACAGACAGGCAGGCAAGGAAGCCGCTGGAGGTTCAGCTCCAAACTGGAGATGTTCTGGTTCTGTTTTATTCATGGCACATCAAGGCCAAGTCATCAGATGAATAATGCATAAGCCAAGAGCTTTTGAGGAAGCGGCAGTAACGGCTTATTTTGTATTTGTGTATTACAGAGATATTGCTGCAGCCATAGACAGAGAAGAAAAGTACCATTTTGATGAGATGATTTATGTGGTAAGGATACTGGTGTACTCAAAGTCACTGCATTTACCTTTTAAATGATTTAATTGTTTTGCTTTAAAGCCATGATGGAACAGTTGGGGCAACTTCCAGATACATGAAGCACATGCATGCAGAATGTAAACTACAATCGTAAAAGAGTTGAAAACTGCACATCTTAAGTGCTGATTAGTTAATGGAGTTTTAATTGTAGACATTTATCATTTATTTAAATGGTGTTCTAGATACCAGAGTGTGCAGCAAACACTACAGTGTTGCTACTAGTCGGTCTTTGACTGTTGGCATTACAAAAAGTTATTCATTCTTACACTTTGCAGACAGCAGAGAAAGCCAAATGCCAAACATCATGGCTAATGATGATGAAGCTCATGATGGGCAAAAACAAAAATACAAAATAGATGTATACGTTTTTGTTGACCCACATGGATGGGAATCTGTTAACGAGGGATGCATGTGAACCCTGCTGGCCTGTTTTTCCCCTTGATACTCGCCTTTCCATGTGTATCAATGTGAGTGTAGAACTCGTTACCCGAGAACAAAATTCAAGTTTAGTGATCATCAACTCTTATGTTTGCCTGACTGTGCCATGATGGAAGGATGTTGTTGCTTCAAATTTTATGTCTTTGAAATGTAAAACTGTCAGTTGACCGTTGAATTCCTTGAATCCTATTTTCTCTTGTTTCTTTTTTCTTTTCAAGACAGACAAAAGTCAAGAGAATCACTTCCACCAGTTGTTCCAGATCCTGCTGGCTATGGGACATTCTTGGGCTGAGAGGTAGCTAGAAAATACCCACACGCACACACCATATCCCCCCCCATCTCAATTATAAACTTCACTCTTCATTTCTACTGTCTGAGATGCCTCTAGTCTCATGCGGAGTGTCTCTGCTGCTGCAGGTGCCAGCATGTGTCCTTCGGCCTGGTGCGGGGCATGAAGACCAGGAGCGGCGAGGTGGTGTTCCTGGAGGACGTGCTGGATGAGGCACGGGCCAGGATGCTGCACAACATGAGCCAGTCAAAGAGTAAAGGCTCTCACACGCTAGGCAGTTATTGGGAATGAAAAATACTGGTTTTGTCATAATTGTCGGCAAAATGACCCATCTGCATCACATCAGACGGTCCTGAGATTAGTGAGCTTGTATTGGGACAGTTGTACAATGCTCTCTCTCTCTTTAAATGACACCCACAGCAACAAAGGAAATGGACGTCCCAGAGGACACGGCAGAGAAAGTGGGAATCAGTGCGCTAATAGTTCAAGTGAGTTCATAGAGTTCAAACAGAATGGAATTTATAGTTCCTGGTATAATCACCAGGCAGTATGACCTGGTGGGAAAAACATGATTGATATGGTTTCTGTTTGAAAGAGCCCTGTCATCACGTTTTCCGTTTGCTTTATTTGTTGCAGGACTTCAAAGGTCCCCTGCAGTCAGATTATAAGTTTGACTGGGACAAGATGCTGCAGGCTCAGGGTGACACGGGCGTCTTCCTGCAGTACACACACGCTCGCCTCTGCAGGTTGGTGATCATCAACTTCTGATATATAATGAAATAGGAATTCTAGTACAGTTTTGTTTGTTGATTTTATATGAACCCCTCATTCCAAAGCAGATCAGTTTGTACTTGAGGTAATGTTGCTTAGCTTGAAATGTGTGTATAGTTGTGTATAGTATAGTGTATAGTAAGATTGAAGAATTTATTGCAGTGATTCTCAATCATGTGCCATCGTGATCCAAGAGTCTGCAGGGTTTTCATTCCAGCCAAACACTACACAAGCTCATTTCACCTACTAGTTCCCTCCACTCACACAGTTGAAGGTGCTATCAGTGAAATCGGCCGGTTTAGTGTCTAGTTGGAATGAAAACCTCCATACTGCTGGGTCATGCTGATGGCACATGAATGAGAACCGCTGATTTATTTCATGTCAACCGGTTGTAGGGAATTTGTCTGTGTTCCCAGGATCAAAACAAGATATTAATATACACATACATGTACTATGTAGTAGGTACAAATACTCTGCAAACACTACCTGTTCTAAAAATATAGTAGTAAAATACCCAAATTAGTCAGACAAAGCTAGTTAATAATCCTACATTCAAAGTGCAAAAAGTGACAGGCTCCTTTCAAGAGACTTAAGTTATAAACCTCCTTCAGTTCAGCTTTTGCTGGGAAGAGTAGTGACTTCCTTAAAAAAAGTGAACCAGTAAGATGGCATCTAATGATGTCAGTCATTCATACCGGAGCTGTGATGTTGTTATTGCAGTTTAATACGGAAGAATGGAGATGTAGAGGCGGGTGCGTTAGATCCGTCACTTCTACTGGAGCAGAGAAGTATCGTCATTCTGCAGCACCTCCTCCGGTAAGACCAGTATCCGTTTCATGAAACTTGTGTTCCGATTGTGAAATATGAGACACTGAGAGAAGCAGTCATCTATTCAAATATGTGGCCAGTGCGGCAGTTTCATATCAAATTATTTTGCATTTCTGCATCTCACAAACCGCATGACCTGATGTGTGTTTATAGCTACGATGAGGCGTTGTACCAGTCCGCCCAGGATCTGCAGCCTAAACATCTCATCAACTTCTTGATGAAGCTGTGGTGAGGAATAGGATGTTTGCTCTGTGGGGTTGGTCATGACATCTGGCACTTCCTTGATGTTTTCTGCCCAGTGTTTGTTTAAGTGACAGCCCAGTGTAGCCCTAGTGGTATTTGTAAGTCAAATAATGTTTCCACTCTGTGTTGCAGCCACCTGGTTGCATCAGCACACAGGGAGCTGCCGGTGAAAGGAAGCCCTCTGGATGTAGCGCAGGTAAAGACCGAACACCAGCAGTACCACTGCCGTGAGATGACATGAGGCGAACAACTGTCTTGACCGTGGTCTCATTTGTTTATTTACAGTTATTACACCAAGCTATCACAATTAATTGAACAAATATATCGATTTTTAAAAATGCTAAATGTACCACCTTTTAAAATTAGGAATAATGTAAAGCAATATTCCACTCTAGTATTTTTAACTTTTTACCACATACTACACCTCTGTATGAGTTCATGAACTGTCCACCAACAAGTGTCACAAGTGATGTCACCGCTTTCATCTTGAAAATCCGATCCAGTGAGTTATGCAATTATCTTGATGCTTTACTTTCTGGTGCAGCCAGTTGGTTTAGTACATTAGAGGGCAACGCCTGAACCTCAGGCAGGCAAAGCCTGTCACCGGTTCAACAAAGTCAAGTGTTTTGAGCAGCTGCATGAGCATTAGGTGGGTCAATCTGTCATCACTCGTCGTCGTTCGAAGATAGTTTTTGATATATTTTAATCTTTACGTTTGGTAAAACATCCATCTATACATATTCTTTTTTGTTTCATCATGCGATTTGCAAGCTCGCGCCTATTCTCTCAATAGCCTGCAGCGTAAAAATACGGAAAAAATGTATCAGTCTGCACAGAAAGTAACAGGAGAAGTACATTATTGAAGTACATTAGTGCTAAATTCTTTGTTTAACTAGTGCAGTGCCCGTTCGCCCCGCTGCTGCACAGAGCGCTGTTCGCTTGTTTATTCAAAGTTTATCAATATTGAACGTGTCGTGTGTCCAAATTGCACCAAATCCAACACTGCACGTCCTTGGGTCCCCAGCAATACACCCGCCAAGTGTGAAGTAGATCGGACGAACGGTTCTCGAGATATGCGAAGGACACACAGACAGTCAATCCTTGCTTTATAGTATGATGATTACAATAGAATATTTCTGAATTACTCCATGCTAGGGTATGGCAACTGCCATGCCAATCCACGCCCATGAACTAGTTAGTGGAAAACTGGTCATTTCAGATTCCTGGAGCCTGCCAACATCAGAGGATGACTGTTCACAAACTGTTTGATAAATAAAGAAAATGCTCTCATCTGCAAAAGTTAAATATCAGTCTAAAGATTTAGTTTCATAAGTTTCATAACAATTTGTTGAATATCAACAGGCAAGGTTACGGCTGTTCAGTGGAGCCTGCTCAGTCCTGGCCAGTGGGATGAGGATCCTGGGCATCACACCAGTTGATAAAATGTGAAACCTATAAAAGTCTTGTATTATTTGAACAATGTCATTTCATGGCTGTTGATGCCATACTGTTAATTTTGCTGTAAATAAAGAGCCTTAATATTTTAAAAACAAACATCTCCCTTGATTGAACTCAGTTTCTCACAGAAGAGTTATTTCTGTTTAGATGGGAATGAGGAAATTGTTGGCATCAAGGTAAATACGTTTTGCCTTAGTACTGTCAGCAAGTATTTTCAACCTTTATTTGTGCTGTTGCTCAGCTCTTTTTGTACATTCGTTGTTGAAGCATGGCTGACGTAAATATTGACCAGTCCACCGAGGAAGGCTGTCAGTCACATTTTAACATAAACGTTCATGTCAGTTTCTGTACTTTGAAACGGGTATTTCAAGAAACCACATAACTCTGGAAGTTATTTTGAAAATTACCCTGAAATAAAAGTGTTGTTCATAATGACAGACAATTGAAAAGACAGAAAAACACTGATAATATTCAAGCTCAATGTCAGTAAAACACCCACAATGTGATGCCTAATACTTCAATTCATATTGAATATAACGTTGAAACAGTCATGTTGTATATTGAAAGTTTTCACATTCTGCATTGAATATTCCAGTTAGTACAGTCAGTATTATGTATGTTCTGAAAAGAATTCAGACATGGCAACTGTGTAGCTTTGAACATATTTCCATTGATTTTAGCTTTTAATAAAAGCTTTTAAATGTCTTTCAAAAAGTATATTACAGACATGATAAAAAAACAACACTGATAACCACAGAATCAAGAGACTGGAGATATGCTACTATAAACGTGTTACTAGACATGCAGTCGGTTGTCCTCCCTCTGTCACAGGGGTTCCTGTGAGCCGGGCACATTCAGTACTATGTGATATGAGAATAATAAGACACTCACTATGCACAGTTCATATCGGACTATAATGACTGGTTGAAAATTTCCATGATCGGCAGTCCAAGTGATATTTCTGTGCTCCGTACACTACAACAATATACATGGAGGCTTCAACATTTGTTTAGCCAAGTCTTTACTTAACGCTCCAGCATGGCTGAAGACGAGTTAATAGATTTCAGTGATTGCTTAGAATTATTTCCAAAGTTTATGAGCAGCTAGTTAACAGGGCCAGTTTTGTCAAAAATGGCCAAATACGTGTCCTGTAACGTCTCTTGAAAGATTATCTGAATCATTTTGGCAAACCAGTTGGCTGGCTCGAGGGGGAGGGGTGTGGGGTGTAGACCTACATTAAAGTGGAGCACAGGCTGTCTGCTGTGTGATGAACTGAATACAGTGCCAACCCAACTGTTGTGTTTGAGAAATAACAGGAGGCGGGTCGCTCCGAAGTCCCCCACTGCAGGGGCTCCTGTAGGTCCCCGGAGGGCGGCCCAACGCAGGTCGGCTCCTCCGGTGAAAGAAGCGTGTCTTGTGCGGGTTAAAGACTCACACAGTGATCAGTTTCTGTCGGGATTCCTTGTCTGCGTCTTGCCTGGGCAGCTTGAGGGTGTCTTGCTTTGGGAGTCCGTACAGATAGATGGAAACGCACACCAGCATGGCTCCGGAGGCAAAGGTGACAGCTGCGGGACGGGAAGGGAAAAGCAATATGAGACTTTGACACCATTTGGAAAAAAACCAAAACATTACCGAAGCCAACTGAGAACCTTTGTGAAATCGTAACAATTGAGGATGCCGTCATCCATTTTGAAATAATGAGCAAGTAACATTTTTCTTGTTCGGTGCAGAAGACATCTAATTTTAAGCTGTGCTATTTCTATGGATAAAATAATCTGGTCATACAAAGAGCAGGCCAGATGAATCAGATGGCTAGACAGGTCAGGCTGGTTTTTTCTGTCATGGTTGTCAAGTTGACAAGATCAGCAAATGGCCGTATATTTGAATATGAGCTATACTCTCAAATCACTTATACATGTATACGTGTATGCCAGCCTACTAGAGACAATCATAAAAAAAATACTTGAGACATTCATTAAAAAAAAAAAGAATAATTCAGATTTTGCAAATCCTTTCTTTTATGGGTAATTACACGTTATCTTATACCTGCAAACCTGTCCAGTTTCTCAGAAGTGAAAGACAAGGGCTTTTTTAAAGGGGATACACAAGAGGCACTGAAAATGCTATTTCCCAAATCTTTTCCAGTATCATAATCTGGCTACCTAGGCGGTAAGCATTAGAGATGGGCAATTTAAATATTAAAGTTCAAAGTTAAGCACCTGTGCAGCTCTGGTCTGAAAACAAATGGCTTTTCCTGCTCATACTGTCTATCTGACGTCATCTGATGTAAATATATTTAGAATTTCCAAGATTTGTTTGAACTTCTGATGACGCAGTAATAGAAAAGACAACAAAGGCCCATTTCTCAATCCTCGGTGTATATATAGCAGTTCAGTCGGTGCGTATTAAGAATGTGGTTGTGAAACACTGACGTACTTATCTGTAGTCCAAACAAGACGACAGACGCCACGGTTGAGAGAACGATGGCGGCCGCGGCGGAGAAGCCCTTCATGATGTTGTCTGTGTACTTCACCACCACGGATGTGTACAGACCGCCCACACTGGCCAGGACTAACAGGGCACAAAAAAACCACAACACAAAATGAATATACACACAAAACAAACTGAAAACAAATAAAAACATGAACATCCGCAGGTTTAGTTTTACTTACATACTACAAAGCACACCCACGGTGTGTAACCAAAGAAGAAGCCTTTCTCCAGGACCTTTTCACCGTCAGTCAGGTAAACGCCAATTAGGGTGACCACGATGCCAGACAGGTACATCTGGATGTTCCTCACCCACAGGGACGTGTCGGAGCTCTTCAGGACCTTCTCAAAGTACACACCTTGACCAGGACAAACAAAAAATCTTCATAAAAGGTCATAAAAATCCAAAAATATTTCATGTCTTGTCATGACAGCCCCACAATTAAAGGAATACACAGATTTTTTGTCATCAAGTTACTGTTGTCAGATGGATTTTAGGTCCCTCAATATTGGGTCAAAGAGGTGAAATTGCTACCAATCCTTTCTAAATTAGTTCTGATAGCACAATATTACCTGCAAATCCAGAGCAAAGGACAGCAACAGCAATGGCCATGAACCCAAGAAAAGGGTTTTGCTCAATCTGAAAAGACAGCGGTTTGTATAAGGGGTGGAAAATTAGCACTGGCTACCAGGCAAGATGGTAAATATCGGCTGTGGCTGAAGGAAATACAGGAAATAAAAGTCTTGGGCTACAGCCAAAGCCACGTTACAGTGAGCACAAGACATGCATGCAAACTCACTGAGCCATCAGAACATTGCTTTTGACATTTGAACACAGCGCAGATCGTGCTTCGCAGCCCTACCTGGACTTTGGTGGCTTCTGCAGGCTTCCACTGGACGAGGGTGACGCCCCCACAGAGCATGAAGACGGAGAACCACTGCAGCCGGCTGAGCGAGCGGTTCAGCATGAGGACTGTGCACAAGGCCGTGCATGGGATCTTCAGCTGATAGGTCACCTGCGCAGGGAAACTCAAGTCAAGTCAAGTCTCAAATTGTCCAAACTCTCTTTTTATTAACCGTTTTTCACCAACACCCTGTAACACGGTTGAAAGAATTGTGACTTGTCCCTTTTCGTAGGCTCTAGTCTAAGTCCACACACTGGCGCTGCTTTGGATTAACTCCTATTAGTTTGAAAGGCAGAAACAACAGCAGTAGGTTCATACCTGATATACAGCTGCATCAAGGTTGCTCAGGGCAAGAAAGGCCATGTTGTTCTGAACTGCGTACACTACAGAGGGAACGCTCAGCTTCAGCAGCTCTTTAGGACTCTGAAACACGTGTTCCACTATTGAGTTCTTCAGCCTACTGGGGCTGCCCGTTTCTCTGGAAGAAATATAAATACACACTTGTAAAAAAAGTCCAAATGGGTTACTCCATTCACTCAAATAGCACTTTATCCCACATGGGATTGTTGATTCACTATTGATGAATTTCCTGCTAAAGCTTACTTGTGGTGAACCCCAAAGCCCAGAAGAGTCAGCGTAACCAAACTGGCGCAGACAATTTTAAAAACCAACTGTACCACAATATTAAATACCTGCAAGACTCGGCCCATGTTTCACATCTCTTAGAATAGCAAAGCTGTTCTGAAACCAGTTCACCTGATCACTGGACCAGTAATCCTACGTCAAGGCCCATTACTCCCATGTTGTGACATGCATACAAAATGAGCTAAAAATAACTTAACACACACAGACTAGACACTTGAATATATTACCGAAATTATCTATAGGCTAGTTCAGGGGAAACTCAGCTTAAAACAGAATTTAAATGTTATTTGTATCATCTTGGTCAACAAAATGTAACTCTCTCACAACACTAGAAACATGAGAACCAAGGCTCTTCTGTGTATCTGTGATACTAATCACCCACATCCCTAAAAGACAATCCAATGGGCATTTTCTGTTTTCACAATGTTGGTGTCATGTTCACTGTCAAGGGAACAAGTACAAAAAGTTGCACTTGCAAAAAGGTGTCTGCCTTTTTCCAGCTTTAGAGGAAACGTGAACTTATTTCACGCTGCCCGCCACTGCCACCAGCCAATATTGTAATGGAACAAGTAATGGTGAGAAACACTTACTTTGCCAGCATCCCCAGACTCAGTATTAACTTGATGACCTCAGTGATGCACACTGCAGTTGTGGAGAAATACAAGTCTGCTGATGAAATTGTTCTCGTGTATCGCAAGGCCACTGTGTATGTTGCTGCCACCAGTGTCATTACTGACAGGCAGTAGATTTTGAAGACCACGCTCACAGGCTCTGAAAGGACAGCAGCAGTACAGTGTGAATGGCAGGACAGGAGCAGTAAGTTACAGTGTTACTAAATGTACTAAAACATACGACAGCAATAGCCAAAGCCATCACGAACGGCTGTTAAACCTAACAATAAAGTAGATCGATAGATATAATTTTTATTTATATGTCGCTCGTACAGATCATACAGAGTAAAGTGTGTTTACAATAAACACATAACGCCAATAATGACAGGGAAAAAAAGAAAAAGAAAAAAAAAAGAGGGTGAGAACCACTCAGAGTTATGAGACAGACTACAAATAAATACACATAAAAATACTACAAAGTATACACACACACACATAAATACATACATACAGTACATACATACACACACAAACAGAATAGAGGTCATATTATAGAACAATATTAGTATTGCATAAAATTTAGACACTCATGAATGAACGTCTTGTGTTAAGGATGAGGTGGCAGGCTTTGGCACATTCGTTGATACAATGTTCACCAGCTAAAATGACACACAATTTATTTAAATCATCGTGCGCATTATAATTGACAACATGGCTTGAGAGTTCATGGTATTAACCATTTTCATGTTCTCACAGTGTACATATAATTTTTTACATCAGTCAAGTGGGAAGCCCACAGAAACACACGTTTACAGAGTCGATTGTCAGGCATGCTACAAAGCCTCTACCAATTCTTAAAAACACATAGCCACTGGCGTTGCCATAGAGTTTTCCAACCCATATCACCCTGTATGGCAGCATTTGGGGATAAAGTATTATCCCTAGTTACAAACATTAAGCAACGCTACAACTGACGCATAGTGGCAAATGCTGTACATGTGCAGCTCTACATTTTGGTTCAGTTTTGTCTATTATTGTTTTTTACATACGGGCCATTTTCCTCTAGATTGCTGTCCAGGCAGCTAGCTAACGTTAGCCATTCATGCTAGCCCCTGTCCCGTTCGCTGTATTAATTAATTTAAAACTCACCGTTAGCCATTGTTATTCTGGTGTGTGTCTGAGTGATGAGGAAGCCAGTTATCCCACTACATGTCTGTTACAAATCACTACAGGTACAGGTACAGGTACAGGTCTCTTAATTGCAGACTGACTGAGGAAAGTTGCTCAACCTGTAATTCAACAGCGACTCGGTCTGGTTTTCTGACTGGTCTCATCCTTCCTGCTTCTCCCAGAATGCAACGACACAAATTTACGACGGGTGCGTTTGTTTCTCACGCCTGTAAATGCCGGCGGGGCAACTAGAAAAGCTAGCTGCAGCATGTCAGATTAGCCTGCATGATGATGGAATAGGCTCGTTTGAGATGAGCAAGTCCTGCGCAGTTTTGACCAGCGACTTGCTTGGTCCGTTGCATGATGGTTAGAAAAGTTGCACGACTTGGTCCGCCGACCCGACTGCGCGATCCACGGGAATCTCGCGGGACCGAAGCGGCTGCAGTTTCTGGTGCGAGGCGCTTATGCTGCAGCTGCTCTCCACCGACTGCACAGCTCCAAGGATGATGGGAAACACCTCGAGCTGAGCGCTTATTGGTTCATCACAGTTGTATCACACACCCACAGTGAAATGAAGAGACTTAACTTTTTATATCTATTCCAAGATGTCACTCCATGAGCCGTCTGTATACCATTTTATTAGAACGCTATGTAATATTTTCCGTAAATGCCACCTGTAATGCCTACATTAAAATAAAAATAAGTAACGTGAAGGTCTGGGTCGTTTGAGCAGTGAGTGTGGGTGGCAGTAATGCACCTTTTAAATTGTTTATCCACCGCCGTTAAACAAAACTGAAAAAGAAGAAGAAGAAGAAGAACAGTGAGTGTGCAGTCGGGAGTGTTCGGCTTGTTGACTCCTCGCCTGACTGCACTCGGCTACTCTAGTCTGTTTTCCAGGCAAGCAGGTAGTCAACTCAAACGAGCCTAATATCTTCAGTATGTCTAGTACTACTGATATTTTTGTATTGAAACTGCCAATAGCCAATATTTTGTGCCCATATTCAATATCTTTAAATTTGGCCATTTTCATGCCAAAAATGACAAGTATTTAGTGTTTGCCAGAATTTTATTCTTGGAATGGTGGAAAAGCATTTAGACCATCATGGGACACTAAAACCCTCTGGCATACATTAAGCCTTTAAATGAAGACAAAAAAATAAACAAATAAATAAAATGCCAGAAGAAAATAAAATTTCACTTTCAAGGCTGTTTTTTGTCGCCCATCTGTGGCCAGAGAGGAACTTCCATTTTATCAGATGTGGATGACATGACAGGCCGATATCCAATATTTAGTAAAAGGCCAATATCAGCAAACCAATATATTGGCAGACTCATATCAGTCTAACCCTACTTTTCACAAACAGACCAGGTTATGTTTTTTGGTTTATTAGGGTTTTGGGTAACGTCTGTCTTGCCATCCCTCAAGCTGCATCCTTGGCAGTGGGTCTGATTATTCCAGCTCAAATTACTTTTGATTAGTCAGCACTGAATGAGTCACTTAGTCCCAACGACTGGCCAACTTTATGCCATTAACAGATGGAGCAGCATTTAAGTATTTGCGTGATTAGGCCTAAAACATGTGAGTCACTTATTGGTTGCTGACCAATTTGATGTGCTGTTTGCCTAAGATGAATATTCATTCCACTAATAGCCTGTCACTCCATAATATGTTTCAAAAGAGACTTGTTCTGTGCAACGCTGTGACACTTATCAGGCTGCACCACGTCCTTGATGCACATTTCAAAGCTTCTGTGGAGCTGAAAACAAAGGAATCTCCTTGTTTCATAACTAACTTCTGTAGTTAAAGGTAGATATCCTTTAATAATCTCTGGATTTATTTTTTGTGACCAAAAACAAAATAGATATGCCCACGTTTTCATTCAAATCAATCATCAATAAATCTTGGAGTCACTATGAAAATACAACCAACCAATGAAAATAAGATCATTAAAAGCAGGTGGCTGGAAGAAGAGATCTGCTGCAAGAGAAATGCTAAAGACAAGAGTTGGTTTTCATTCCATCACTGTAGAAAGTATAATGATCAATTTTGTTATCAATTGTCATAAGGTAAAACTAAAATGTGGATACACAAATTCTTTACAGGCCAATAATGATATCTAGTTTATCAATAACAGCATCAACAATGTGATACAGATAGGTTATATATATTATTTTTTTCTAACTTTTTTTCTAATTCAATTTACTTTTGGTAGATGTTCTTTCTGGTGGAAATTCTGGTACAGTGGTACAGGAAAATAACACTAAATTGAACTAAAGCATCTTGCACATAGAGCGCCACATTGAACACTAGCTGCAAACACAAAGTAACGCTGCTGACTTCTTCTACTCCGCTAAATCAGACTGAACAATCACAACTGCCCCAATCTCCTGCTAAGAGTGAGTACTCACCGATGGCAGCTGATGGCTAATGGATCCCTACATAAGGTTGAACCATCTCTCTATCTGACTGAGCCTCTTGTCCTTCTCTGGACAGCAGCCACACTCCCCCAGCACCTACACATTTCATCAGCATCACAGTCAAGTGGACACGCATCTAAAATGTGGATGATATGAGAGGGAAAGGGAAACAATGGCATTTCCCTTCTTAGGACAAATCCTAATACATTTCTGGGAAAGTGTCCACCCCTCCTTCTCCCAACTGCCCACTGCATCCTATTTGTAGCCTGTGATGTTATTTCGGTGTAGTTGCAGTATATTCACGAATAGCAGACTGTCCATGCACTTGTTGCTGGTAGAAAGCTGCGGTATGCGAGGAGAACAGGCGTCCGGTGGACTCAAGGGGTGTCGGAGGGCACGTGCTCGAAGCCCTCGCTCTCCCTCACCAGCGCCCTCTCCAGGATGACGCGGCCCTCCTTGTAGCGCTGGCTGTCCTCCGTGGCGAACTCGTAGATCCAGCCCAGCTTGCTGTTGCAGTTCTTGCAGCTGACGTCCCGCACCATGTGCCTCCCGGTCAGCATGACTCGGTCCTGCACCTCGCTGTGCTGCAGATTCACCACCTGGAGGACGACAGGACATGCATTCGTTCATCGCTTCATGGATTTTTCTATGGAGAAGTTCTAGGTTTTTCAAAGTTAATTTCAGCTGGTGGAGTGGGCTTCAAAGTCTCACAAAGTGGTGAAGAGTCCCAGCATGCATTTCAACGTTGAATAGATGTTATGACTTGCACCAACACTGAAAACCCATGTAAATATGCATCATTTTGTGAAATCAGGATCTAAATATCTGTCTGATATCAATTAAAAACAGTTTCCAAAGGTGTTTTAATGTCAAATTTTAAGTTGCCATAATATCATATTGTGATCATTTTGTGCTCGTTTGGGTTGAAATTGAACTTGGTCTCCTGAAAATAGCTGTCCATCAAATGCTTGCTAGGGTAGACAGGCAAGTAAAGGGTCTTGTCACTGTTTCTTAGTGAGGAACTGATCATCATTCATGGATAACAGGTTTATTTTATGTCAGACATACTTGTCTATTTGCAAATACAACAGCATGGTATGCTAGTGCTTTGTGTCCACCTTGTTGAACAGGAAGGCTCGGCCTGTGGCCCCGGTGAAGCGTGTGGAGATGAGCTCGGAGCGGTTGGTCAGGATGGTGTCACAGTTGGCACAGGAGAAGAGGCGGGTCCCACCGATGTGGTCCAAGAAGATCCGGCCCATGTCGCCCACCACCAGGGAAGAACAACCTTGTGCAAAGACAGAAGCCCAGTTAGACTCTCTCTCTCTCTCTCTCTCACACACACACACACACACACACACACACAAATGCTGCCTTAAAGTGCTGTGAGAAATACTGTAATTCCGAGGTCATCAAATCAATGTTCCAGAAGTGTCCAAGGTGTGACATTTAAGGAGTGTGTCCTGATGGAAAACATGGAGGAGAGCATGAAAGCATGTCAACAATTGATGGTAAATACCTGTTATTGTTTGCCATGTAACAACTTTTCCCTAATAACTTAATTAAAACATCAATTACATGCCTGGTGCTATTTTCTCCCCGTCATTTTGCCACAAAGTAGCCCTGCGCCACTTGGTTTCTACACTACAGGGTCCATTTTGTTATCATTTCAAGAGGAGCTCATAAGGAGTACTTAAAGGCAGCATTAGGCCTCTGACTGACATGTCAATAGGCAGGCAGAAGAAAGAAATACAATAAAATGTCACCATGGTTTACATAAAGCAGCATAATCAGTACATTTTGCACGACTGGACAGTTGGTTCACAACGAAGAGCATACAGTCTGATGTTGACGACGCCGACCAAATTCCTCACCTCGTCGATGACAGATTCGCAGATTCAAACACTCGTATTAATATATTTTTCGTTGAAGTGTCTTTATTCTTGTATTAGATGCCAGTTTCGTGTGTCGTCTCTTGCTGTTGCCTCTGTCAGCACAGCAGAATAGCTTGACGCAACTGTACCGTTAGCTATCAGTTTGTTTAACCAGCGTCAAGACAGCAGGAATGAAAACGTACTTCTTCCGGTTGTAACCTTCAAAATAAAACTCATATTGACGAACATATTTTCCAGAGATTTTGAGGTTATCCACAAAGTACCAAGGTGAATTTAAAGATTTATTCAAAGAGGAATATATAGGTAAATGAAAATGATGTTGTTATTTTCCCCCAAAATCATTTTCACAGCACATATTCATAGCATACATGTCTTTTCCAATGGCAACATTTTCTGCTTTTATTTTGAAGGCAAAGCACATCACTTCCTGTCTTATTCTAGATGTGCTTGACGCAGCTGTGTGTTTCATTCTCTACAGCTGTTGAGAGGACCGTCAACATCCGCTGACGTAGCCCCGCCCTCCCTGCTTACTAAACGAGCACGAGGGGGCAGCAGAGTCACCGTGGACGTGCTGTAGGCTCCTGTAGAGGTGAGGAAGGAAGAGGGTGCTGTACTCCAGGGACAAGAAGGAGGGCCAATCATTTTTTTTAAAATCCTGGCAAAGATCCTGAGGACTGCCATGATGTTGCATATTCAGCCGTGGTACTGTAGTTCAGACTGTTCAGAGCAGCTAAGCCTGCAGAGAGATAAGCGCAGAGATACACACCATGCTTCTGCAGAGTGAACCGACCTTGAAAGAAGATAACAGACTGTAAAGGCAGGAGAGTGTGGCCATCTATCAGGATTACAGTAATCATTGCCTCATCTGCCAATGACAAGTTTTACAACTCCACTGCATTTAAGATCCAGAATGAAGGAGAGATCATGACTTTATATGACATTTTTCAGCACAGACTAAAACTCAGAATTTAAGATTAGTAGCAGTCGATTAAGTCCTTGAAGTTTGTGTGTGCCTGTGTGTGTGCATGTGTTTGAATGGAAGCACAGTGTCTATGCTGGCAGGCACATGAAAGGATGATACAGTCATTGTGAGCATGTTACACACATGTAACGTGTGTGCGTTTGTGTGTTACAGAGAGGATGAGAGGCAGCGTTTGTTCCGGGCTGAAGGACAGTAGCGGTAAATCTGATTTGTTGTTTTAACGTCCTTGCCCTTCCCTTCCCTCTGACTGTCCCTCACCTCTCTAATCAGAGGAGATAGATACATAAGAGATAATGGCTCGTGACACTGTAGCATCACTGTTACATAAGAAAAGGCTTATTTCACCGGCCATTTGGTTCTGATGACACTCTATAAAGACATTAAATAATCACATCATCTTCATATACAGCCGGATTATAGTGGGAGAGTAATAAAAGACAGAGAACAGACAAAACTTAGAACAAACATCAGATAAGCTTTTGAGGTCACCAAAGTTGGCTCTCCAAACTTATATCTGAGCTCTTGTTTGGGATCCCCCCCCCCCCCCCCCCCCCAAAGTACAGTTATTATACTTTCTAATTTTGCTATTGGTCTCAACAAGAATTCGTCCGAACCTGCTGGCTTCAAACGGCCCGCTCAGCAGCTCAGAAACCAAAGTGTATGAGCAAACATTTGTGTGTATTCCAGTTTTATGTAAGGAGTTATCAACTCATCACAACGATGGTAGCAAGGCAAACTGTTGTTTTTCTTCACCTTACCCATAAAATCTACAGATAACAAGAAGATACCATCAACTACTAACAACCAATAGGATCCCACTCCCCCTCAGATCTTCCCTCGGGCCTATGGAGCTTTGCCCCCGTCACGCCATGCATCTGTTATTACAGGGGAAATCACCATATCTCCCACAATAGTCTTGATCTGTGGTCTGTCTATTGATTCACAGAGTTAAACAGCAGTGGTGTGATTCATGATCTTACACTGCTGTATCAGAGAGGTCAAGTCAGCAAGGTCAGGGTCTTGTATATTGGGTGTTTCAAAACACCTTTCCTCATTATGTCTCATCAATCTGGTTCAAGCTGATATTAGCTGAATTCATCTGAGTGGGTCTGCCAGACATTTGTTGTTTATTTGAGTTTATTGGTTGCTAACTGCTGTGTGGATGCAGATGTGCAGATTGTAGCATAGCGACCAAATTGTTTAATGGTTTGACTGAGTTTTTAATGGAACGTTATACAGTTTGTAAAACCAGCAGATAAAGAGCTTAGCTTCACTCTTATCTTGCCCCAGAACAGATAAGGAATAGTTCCTTTTAACTGAGAAATGTTGTAATCATGAACTTACTTTCTTTTGTAACTCTACTTGTCTTGATTAGGCCTGACCCCACAGTTCAATATAGTATATTATGGTATGTACGATTTCCTTCAGCTTATCTATTGTAATGTTATTGTTATTGTGACACGTTAGAAGAGCATTGTGATATTTTAGTAGTGTTTGATGCTTTTGTCTGGTATTGTAGGTTCTCAAATGTATTGTTATAACTCAGCCAAATATAAATATGTGTTTTTAATGAAACTGAAAATACAGTTTAATCTTGAAACACAAAACACATTGTGAAGCAGTCGCTCCAGTCAATCAGCGTCCTTCACTCAATACAACACAACGTGTCATAATGGCCTTATCAGTGTCATTATTTCATTATGAACCTTTAAGTCTCATGGCCATGCCCTTTGAGCAGTGGGCCGGTCCCACCCCCCGCGCATATTAATGATGTATAGAGTGTACCGGCGAGGTAGAGCTGCCAGTGACACAGACAGACAACTGACCGCTGCAGAAAAGACCCACAAGGACAAAACTCTGACCAAAGCAGGCAAAGGATGCTTCCACTACTGCTGCTGATCCCACTGCTGGGCCTCACATGGACACCAGGTCTCTGCTGTTTGTGCTTTAATGCTCGTCTCACTCTGGAAACGCTGCAGCTTTGTTCATTGTAGATCTACTTAAACTGGTGAAGCTGATTACAGTTTGTAATGAAGTACATTTTTTGTAGTGAAGTTGTACCTGATCATCATTTAGTGGGGTTTGAGCCAGAGGGTTTTGAGAACAATTTGACAAACTTCAGAGGAGGAAAGACAAATATACTAGAATACTTAGGTTAAGCCATTTTTGGTGAAGTCCAGTTTGCACCAGTGACAGTTTTGTGCTTAAAGTTTCAGGCATACATTTTCATGTCATATTTTCTTTTGCTTTTGGGATTTGACAGATCTCATAAATAATTAATATCACTCATTTTCTGCTGCACCAAGAACTCAACATTTCATCCGGCTCAAATAGCATTAAAATGGTATTAATAATAATATTCTGTATGGCTGTTCATTTTCAAACCATGCCTTGTCTTTCAGTTATATTTGTTAACACTGAGTTTAATGTTTGATCCTAATATCTTACTGTATTTCTTATCTCCCCTTGCTTCCAGTCTCTGCACTGCCTTGCCCCCAGTCGCTCCCCTCCCAGTCCCCCCCTTCCACTGGTAAGTCACATGGACACCAGCTCTCTGTTAGAGCTATACATGATTTATGGCTACGATATGATATGTAGACAATGACTGGGGAAGACAATTAATGGATATCCAGACCAGTACTGATAGTGATGTATGATTTTGTGGTATTATAACTCAACAAAATGCATTATTATACTTCTTTTCTAGACCAAATTCACAACCGCATAGTCTATATACTGTATATATTCAAAGATTTTGCTTCAAATTTCCCTAATAGTTACTTCATGTTAAACATGATGATTTTATATTGATTTTATGGGTGCATTATCAGCAGAACATATACCACTACTAATATAGCCTTGAAAAGCCAGATTTGGTATAAAGTGTGTTGCATTGATAATACACATCAACAAAGAAATTTGGTTTTGTCAAAAGAAAATTAAGATTTTCACATTTCGTGTGCCCTAACCATTAGGGAAGAAAGAAAAACTTGAAGCAAAATCTCAAAATATATATAGTCTATGTGGTCTAGAGTGTGGTCTTGGGTAACTTTGGTAACAGTCTTTGCAAAAGATCAGTGATGGTAATAGAGACAAAACTGTTTCTATTACTCTAACTGATCTTATATAAAGACAGTTATGCATGGAAATCAGACCTAAATCTGACTTCAATCAAACTGAGTAAGTGAATATGTTATTTCCAATCAGCTTAAACAGCTACATTAATATTCATGAGAATGAGAAACTGTCTCCCAAATCAAGAGGACACAGAACTAAGATTCAAGTCTGTGATATTCTCAAGAGGCATGAGAGAAAAATGAACTTCATTTCACAGTAGTGCTAACAGTTTCTGAATCTGAAAATGTGTCTATAAGCCAGGAAAAGCAGCCAGTGAACTGTCAGGGTTTCCGTAAATTTGTTCTCCCACTGTGAATGTCAATGAAATCACAGATTATAGATGTGACTTTCTAGTTTCAGGCTTTAGGAGAGACTTTTGCTTTGTGTTTGTACAATGGCTGATTAATACGTATTGTTAAATATCATGTTTATTTTTTTATAATCCCTGTTCCCTACAGTCTCATCGCCCCAACTACTGCAAGAATATTTTATTTCACATTTGTTGAAACTTGAATACTCACAATGTTGAAATTCAATTCAAATGACTAATTTTCTCTCTCAAGTTAACAGTGTTCGGCCCGCAGATGTGGCTGTTCTCTCCTCCATTGGTCTTCACATGCACAGGTGAGCTTCAACCATGCAGTGATATTTCTGAAATTCAAGACTGTTGAGCCAAATTCAAACCTGTGACCCTTTGTTTCCCTGCAGCAGTGAGCTGTCCAAAGTGGTATCAAGACTCCAAGGTAAATCCCCAACCTTTAAATTCTCTTCTGCATTAAACTTTCAATTTTTCCATTCTCATGCCAGAAAATTACAAGGATTCAGTGTTTCCCCCACAATTGTATTCTTGTCAGGGTGGAAAAGCCTCTGAAACAGCATTTAAAGCATCATGTGACACTAAAACTCTCCATTGAAACCCAGGACAATGAAATTTGTTAGAGTTAGCAGCTCTTTAAGGCAGGGTGACCCACCTCTCCTATTCAGTGGTGCATGTATGAATACATGTAAAAGCCGTACACCATTAACAATTATCCTGAATTTCAAGACACCCAAATATGACAGCAGGGATATGATGATATAATAGTCAGCATACTGAGGCATATGAACACCTAATCCTGTTTAATGTTGTCTTTGTATTTCCACAATAATATTCAGAATCTTCTGTTCATTGATGTATTCAGATTTGTGATCACAATATGAAGAGGCAACAAAACAGCTTGTCCCGTATTTGACCATAACAAGGATATAAACTAATATCTAAAGTACTCAGTGTAAATAATTCATCCAATTCATCCTATTACACTACTGTGCGCTATCTTTACTACACTGATATCTAAACTAACCAATGAACCCCAATACAATCTCCTTACTCCAAGTCTGTGGCCTGTTATCTTTTTACTGCAAAGTCTCTCATAAGATAAAATAAAGCTGCCGGTACATTATACAGATCAAATGTACATTCACTGATTGTCTCGGCCGACAGACATTAGCAGTGTAACAGCATGCTTTAAAGTTTCATTTCCTTAAGATTAAAATACTGGTTTTGTTTATCTTGTGATTCCCTGGATTGGACATTTTCTTAATCTCAAATTGATTAGCCGAGGGTTTGATGTGATATGTGACAGCTTGAAATGAAAGTTACAGAGAGCCTATTTTTCATGTTCAAGTCCATGTTTTTTTAGAATCTGTGTCAATATAACTACAAGGTATACAGGCAAATAAATTCTGGATTTGGGCTTTAAAATTGTATTAATTTCTCTCTGTCAGAGCTGATGACCCTGTTCAACCCTGCACTGATCAGTCCCCTCTTGGATGAAACAAACCTGTACCGCCCTCAGTTTGTCCAGCACAGGTACAAATGGCCACAAATGCTTTCTGAAACATGAGAATATGCTTACAATCATATTTTGCTGCTGTCAAGAAGATTTTTCTTTCTGTTTGTAGGACTCTGGTGGAGCAGGTGAGGGAAGTGTCTCTCTACCTCCAGAGCAATCAGGTACTCAAATGGCTGCATTACCACCTAAAAGGATATTTAGACATTTTGAATTTTACTTGGTTGAGTTTATTCATCAGATCCTTGTATATTGTGAAAAAAATCGACATTTGTGTTTCAATTGACCTAAAAATGGCTTGTCAGTGTTGCAAGCATTCTACATTGAAACCAAGGCATACAGCTAACAAAAATTCAAAATGTTGAAGTGTCCCTTTAATCTCAAAGCAAAGTCTTACAGGCAGAAAAGAGCTTTCCAGTAACTGGTATGATACTGTTTTTCCTACAGGCCATTGATGCAGATGGAGACTGGAAGCTGGTGCTGCTCTTTGTTCAAGTGGATCAGCTCTGTGCCTGCGAGGAGCAGCAGGTAAGAGCTTTATTCTGATGTCATGAGTTTACTGTTTAGGGATATACAGTATATGTATGGCCCTTCAGATGATGACATAAGGGTTAGTCTCACAGGAGTCAAGCCAAGAGGCAGACATGTCCTATTCTCACATGTTCTCTATGTTCCCATCTTCGATAAACTTTGTAGCCTCTTCTTATCAACACAAGTTACACACTCAGCAAGCCTATCAGAAACCTTGTATCTACAATTCTTATTTATAAAAATTGTATTCTACATTATATTTTCAGCATTGAGCATATGCTCTAATCCAGGGCGATTTTACATAAAGTCCAACAGTACAATCATCTTAAATCCATATAAAATCACATTACAACTGGTTAAGGAGTGTAAGGGCCAAACCAACTGTGCTGAGACGGGAATAACTGTAAGAAAAAGCATGCTTGTTTCCCTGTAACTGGCTGTAATTGTGTGTGCAGGTGGAGTCCATTATCAGAGCGACAGTTCAGGAGGTGGATGAAGCTCTGCAGGTGCTGCACTCTCAGGTTTGTGAAAGATTATAGATTTTCCTCCACATTCACTGCTGTTCTATTACCAATATTTACACCCTTGCCACTTTAATGCTCATGACTGTGTCCCATGTCTTTGTAGCTGAAGCGGACCATTGTCAGTGTTGCATTATGGGACGGGGAGTATGACACTTTCCAGAACAGGTAAGTCCATATTGCAGTGTGACACTCTGTTGAATGCCATAAATGAATCTGTCTCCAAATATCATGACTGTTTTAATGAGCTGAATCTGCTGTATTTTGCCGACAGGTTGTGTTCATGTGCGGAAACAAACAGTGAAGGAGAGCTCAGACTCGTGAGGGCCATGCTGACTCAAGTGCTGCAGGTTTGTCACTGTCTCCTGTGCATCTCCATTATCCAGCATATTATCTCTTCCCCAAATATATAGTAACGCTTTACAGTTAAATGACTCAAACGTATTTACTTTGAACAGGAGTCCTTGGCTGAGCACGTTGTAAAGAAGCGTTGGCATGGAGACAGAGATGACTTCACCGTCGTTCTGCAGGACACGCCTTTCATCACAGACCCCGCCTCTATCGCTGTGAGTGACAGGCATCCGGCTGACATCATCCCTAAACCTTCCACCCCATAGTGCCTTTCGCTTGCACCATTTTGCATCCCTATTTGAATTCAACCAATCCTTGTTTGACCCTAAAAAGTCTACAAGACATCGAACAAAAGCAGTGGATACAGTGTGCTGGTTGTCTTGCTGCAAGAAGAGCTTCTAACATACATTTTTGTCAATTTTCAACAGAGTGGGAGGACTCCCTCTGAATCTCAAGCATCACGCCAAACTGATGAAATGATGGTTCAGATGTGGACAAACCTGGTGAGGCCTAAAGCAGTCTAAACTATCTACACCCTCCTCTTCTCTAGAATTCTAACTCTAACCATGAACTTAACTCCTCGCTGTAAAATGGTCATTTTTCCAAGTGAGGGCTGGTCAAATTGTTCTCATTTCCTCACATATTTCTCTCTCTCTCTCTCACACACACACATACACATACACACCATTGTCATTGTCCTCCCCGTTGATGCAAACGAGAGGAGAATGACTTGTCTGTCTTTTCAGCTGCAGCCCACAAGTGGCCAACATAACACAGAGGACAATGGAATGATCATCACAGTGCCATGTCCCAGCGAGGTGAGAGACTGTTGTTAAACCCTTCTGCACCCATAGTGACAAAGTTTGAAGCAGCTGAATAGGTTTCAATGTGTCACTTCTCTCTTCTTTCTCCTCATTCCTCCTCCACATATATTCTCTCTCGCTATCTGCCTCTCTCTCTCCACCTACATATCTTCCTCTCTGCCCTCCCCTCTTTCTCCAGGACCGACCATTCATAAGGACAGAGGGAAACTCTCCTTCGTATTATCACCACAGTGATGCCGCTCCTCTCCTTAACCCAGTGAGTATTTCCTCTGCTCTCCTGCCACATGGAGGTCTTGGCAGCACTGTTGTGCGCCTGCTGTGTAGTTGTGACTGTGGATGTGCTCTGTGTGTCCGGTCAGGTTACAGGCACAGAGCTGCCATGTGAGGACCTGAGCCCCTCAGCCTCCCCGCCCACCTCAGGTAAGACCATGAGCGCTCTTTTGGATCATCACTGTACATAGAATATGAACAAGAATAGTTAGTAATAGTTAATAATTACAGTTCTTAGGGGCCAAAATGTACAATATGTTGCAGTGTGTTGCATTGCGTTACATTGCATTGCATTGTGTTATGTTACGTTATATTATGTTATGTTAGAGTATGGTACAGTATAGTCAGATCCTCATCCACATCATCCTCAGGTCATGCCATGTTACCTTATGCAATGTAACCTAAGAAAAAAAGTTTGCATTCCATTTGAACATCTTTGAACATCTAATATTTTGCAATAATTTGTAAAAAAAACAAAAAAACAAAAAACAAAACAGAAGCAGGAGCATAGACAGCACAAAACAATTTATTGTGCGCAAATCAAGTTGTATTACATTATTTTGTGTTACTTTACATAACTTTATGCACTATAATCTATTCTATTATTCTAATTTGCACTGGGAAAAGTTTAGATCTGTATAGTTCATAGCATAGGGGTCATTTGTACCACACATACATTAATGATTATGCAGAGATATAGAATGATCAGTACTTTTACTGTATCTGCTCTGTGTCTGCTGGGCTCAGCATAACAACACACGTCCTCTGCCTCTGTATTTTATGATGAAGGAATACAAACTGTGTGTAGTTTGTTCTTGATACAGAACACTTTAGGTTTTACTACAGCTGCCTGCACGATACCATAATCTTATCAATTATAGTACACGTTTCAGATATGCTCACACTACGCACAGAAATTATTGTTGTTCCTTTGTTGAAACTTGTCACATTAATCAGTCAGTCAGACTTCATTCATACAGCATGTAGAGGTTTTCAGTGCAATGTATTGCATGTTGCAAGAACAGAATAGCATGTTGAAAGTGATTGATAGCTCTGTTTGGGGAAATTAATGAGACTAAGTTATCCAAGTTGTTTGACTTCAAGTATGTTTACAAGAGAAAGTTCAGAATTTTTAGAAGCCTATCCTATTGATCTCTATTTAAGCCTCCTTTGACAACATCTAAAAAGTTTACTGATTTTTGTGCTATAGAAATTGGTGCTCTCCTCCTGTCTGAAGTAATGGAAGTGTAAATTGGAGGGAATTAAGCCATTTCTCTTGAATTTAACTTGAATTTAAGTTCTTTCAAACAGTGCTATTACATAATCATACTACTACTCCAGCCAATGAAAGTAAATGGAATGGATTGCACATATTCTAAAATCCTTTTTAATGTTGAATATTGATTATTATCCTGATGTGATGTCCTGTATCTTCCTAGTCCATGCGCTCCGGCCTGGGGACATCAAAGTAGTGGCTGCTGTGGGAGACTCTCTGACAGTGAGTGAACCTTTGTTGGGTTCCTGCTTTCTGTTTATCTGTTACCATTCTGTTATAATCCTGAGAAATGACTTAGTGGACTCTGCTGGGTGAAATATGGAGTTTTAGTTATACAAAGTTGAGTTGAACCTCAATGGATGGAGTCAAAGAACCACAGTTTTTCTGGCTAAGTAACATTAGGCTGAAGTCAAATTAAAAAGGCGAGAAGAATTAGTTAATATGATGAAGCCTAGTTCTCTTGCTACTAATAGAACATATGCAATCTAGCCATACAGAGTTATGTAGGTTAGCTAGTTAGGCTAGCTGACCTTCCAAGTTCAAACTAGCCGTACTAGCCTATAGCTATGTATGTAAGCTAGTTTGATAGCTGCTGATCTTCCAACATCATGAATGTCATCAGCATGAATGGATGGGGAAAAAAAGTCATTGCCATTTATATATTTTTTAAATAAAAACTGAAAAACTGGTTCTATGGCTCCGCCCATTGATGTTTAACACAGCCAATGAGATTATTTCTGCCTCCAGAGCAGCTGAAAGCAGCAGAAATGTTTGTAGAACTAAAACTCCAATCTACCAATTGGATCTGACTGGATGCAATGGACTATGGTTGAGTTGAATGTCTTCCTTAAAAGTCTTGCGTTCAAAAATGTTCTTAGAATCTTATCGTGAGAAATTTGTTAGCATTTTGGCTTTCAGTGGGGTTTGGCCTCACAAAAAACTATATTTCTTGAGCTTGGTTCGGGTCAGGACAGAAAGTTTTCCAGTTTTGGTCAGGTTGGGCTCAAACTTTCAGTCCTTACCCCTGAGTCAAGTTCTACTTTCAGTACTTACTTATTCTATCTAGCTATGGGCCTGCCTCATTCTGTCATTGCATATCAATCGTCTAGAGTCTAGGCCTCCCTTTTGAAGGATCCAAAGATCTCAATGCCTTGGGACACTTACATCAAAGAGAAACTGAGAACTTGGAACAAAGTACAGCAGTGTAACAGAGTATAACAGAATCACTCTTTGATATCTGTAATAGAGGGAGAAACTGGTATACTGGTTTATTTTTCCTGGGGAAGGACACACAATCTATCATGGGGTGAGTTGGGAAAAAGACTGGGTCGTATGTTATCATAATCTCTAATTAATAATACTATCTGTAATTGGCAGGCAGGCAATGGCGTTGGATCCAGCCCTAACAACTTACTGGATGTCCTGCGTCAGTACAGGGGCTTGTCCTGGAGGTTGGTCATCATCACAACACAACCATCACACAATAATTCAGCATAATGTTTACACTGTAACTTTTTGCAGCATTGCATGGTGTTAATATGGTTTCACAGCTATCCATTTCTTTGATTTTAATGTAATGCAGGTTATTTAAATATTTAGATACATTTGAATACTATATAAATATATTCTCCCTATACATCTTCAGAGGGGAATATCAGTTGTAATGTTTTTATAATTTCTTATTTCCTCTAAAAATGGGACATAAATACCTTAAAGATAGAGAAACCAACGTTAGAGAAGGAAATGTCAGGTAACACGCAGTGATTATCTGTAGACAAAATGCACTTGATGAAATGATGCACAATTATCGCAATGCACAATGATGTAATGTAATGTAATGTGATTATGCTATGAAAAGGTACACAGACACACTGTATTATTTGTTTTCTCCAGTATTGGTGGAGATGAAAACCTCACCACTGTCACCACACTGCCCAGTAAGTCTTGTTCCTTGGTATCCAGTTTGAGATATCAGATATCTATGATTATACTGTAGTTGATAACTTATAACTATTGTTAGCATAGCATTCGCTGCTGTGTTTGTTGATCTTGGATGGGTGTTGCCACTGTTCATGTTGAACTCTTTTTTTTTAATTTTTTTTATTTTTTTATACAGACATCTTAAAGCATTTTAACCCCCTCCTGACTGGCTACTCTGTCGGCATGGGGAAGCAGGACACTCCTCAGGCTTTCCTCAACCAGGCTGTAGCAGGAGAAAGAAGCAGGTGAGTCCCATTAGAGGCCTATCAGCAGCCTCTAAGTAGTCTTTAATCACAGAATATCAGCTTTAAAGGGGCAATGCAATAAAAAACAAAGCTGATATATTATGCTATTATTACGATTCTTCTTTCATGTAGTGTTAAATATAGCTCAGTGAAATTATGAAAATTTCAAAAGCACGTGTGTGTGCTTGACTGCTGATGAAAACCTGTTCTGGAGAATCTTACTTTGAAAACTAAGATAGAAGTAAGATGTAAGTCTTATGGATGAAATGCCTCTTTAACTTTTTGCTGTTTAATTGTGATATGCAATTGTGTATGTGTTTTAAGGGACATACCAACGCAGGTGCGAGCCCTGGTGGCAAGGATGAAGAATGACTCTGTAAGAATATCTATATTTACTTTTAATCTGTTGGTAATATAGCGCTTTTACTCTAACTCTTTACTCTAGATGTTGTTACCCATGAATGATAGCAAATAGCAAAACCAGAGGCTGACATTCTCCTTTTGTACACAGCGTATCAATTTTGAGTCCGACTGGAAGATGATCACCATTTTTGTTGGTGGCAACGATATCTGTGACTACTGCTACAATTCTGTGAGTACTAATGAAGAGTTTTGAGAAGGAAAAGGAGCGCTTAAAAGACACTACCTTAAAACTTCTCCCCTTTCTACTCCTTCCCACAGCTGTATTACTCTGTAGAGAATTATGTTCGTTACATTCGCGAAGGCCTTGATTATCTTCATAAAGAGGTGAGATCAATAGACGTGCTGCTACATTCTATATGAAGGTCCCCTTAATCATATGTTAGCATTAACTGAGTTTATATCCGTCAGGTGCCGCGGGCTCTGGTCAACCTAGTGGAGCCTCTTCACATCACCCCACTAAGAGAAATGCACATAGACACTTCACTTAAATGTCCCACCTGGCTGGTCAAGTGAGTGTCAATTCATTTATCATTTGCAGTCTGCATTTAAGATCTTGAAAAAACTGAAAGTAGGTCCGCACAAGATTCTTGCTCCACCAATTTTTTATTATAGCTAACAAGTCTTCGTCAGGTCACCCATCTTACGAAGGCCAACTCCTGCCAAGAATGTTGTGTGGACCTACTTTGAATTTTGCAGTTTAATCCTTATCCCGCACTAGTGGAAGAGCAGGATGTGCGTATCATCTTAATTTATCCAGTCTCTAACATCTTGAGGTCTCCTAATGGTCCAGAAGCGTGTGTGTGTATTCAAAATGTCATGCGTTTGAATCCAGCTCATGATCTATGTAATCCTCTTGCTATGATAAAGCAGAAATGTCATAAAGAAATAATCATAAAAGTCGGTATAATACCCTGTTATCTCTCCCTTGCCAGTATTCTGTGTCCTTGCGTCATCAGGCCAAAGCCCGGCTCTAAAGCTCTTCAGAAGTTGGAGGATCTCAATAGAGGCTATCAGGTAGGATGGACTAGGAAGCCATACTGCGATCGCAGAAATGCCCCGCCTCTGCATCCTCATGCATCGTCACCTTCTCCACTTTCTTTCAGCATGTGCTGAGTGAGCTTGTGGAGTCCGGCCGGTACGACACCCGCTCAGACTTCACCGTGGTTGTCCAGCCTTTCTTCAGAGAAGTCATTGTCCCCAAGCTGCCGGTGAGAAACACTGCACCGTCCCTCACTTAAGAACTACACCGACTTTTGGGGAGTTTAGCCCATCTGTGACCTTACCTAATATGTGACGAGTGGATTGGTCACTTAACATACTGTATGCTAAAGCACTGGCATGGGCCAAATTCCTCCTGTATTTTGCTGCTCTGATAAATGAGACAAAGTCAGGGCCCAGCAAGGCTCACATACTCACATTGCCTTCGGTCTGTTCCACAGGATGGGCGTCCTGACCGCTCCTTCTTCAGCCCTGACTGCTTCCACCTCAGCCAGAAGGCCCAGACGCTGATGGCTCGCTCCCTCTGGAACAACATGGTAGGAACCAGCCAGACAAGGAGCTATTACTTTATGCTTATGGCATTTTTGTGAAGGCTTTTTCATAGGCAAAGATTTGGGGGAGACAGGGGTACATGTCCCCCTCAATATTAGGAGAAGGATGAGCTGCCCCCCTCAATTTATGGTTGGGTTGGGTCACAAGCACAAATACCACTTCCCCTTTAAAAAAAAAATGGAGCCCCTCTCCTTGTTGTTGAAACTCCTTTTAATGCATGCCTTTAAACAACAAATTAGACTGCCATGTTTCATATTTTGATCAAAGTTTGCCCTTCAGATCAAAGCTCAGTTTAGCAATGTCTTACTGTATGTCTTTCCCATTGCAGTCAGCAATCAGATATTATGATACAATCATCACGTATTGTGTTACAATGTGATGCCATATATACATTTTAAATGTACTGAATGATCTCTGAACTCTCACTCTGGCTCTTGTTTTCCCATAGCTGGAGCCTCTGGGTAATAAAACTGCAAAGCAGGAATTTTCTGCTGAGATTATCCTGAAATGTCCATCCAAGGTAGGAAATTGTGATTAATCACCCAATCTGTGCTAGGAATATTATATGAATGTGGCCAGAGATGGTGCGATGGTTAACACCCCCTGTCTCTGGAACCAGATCTACATTTGAATCTTGCCAGAACCTTCTCTTCTCTGTCTCCTTTACTTTGTGTCCCTCTTAGCTTTCCTTCTGTCTTATTAATTGAATGGACTACCCATGCTTCTTTTATTGAAAATGAATAATATTTGTGAATGTACGTTTCATTTTCCTATACCATAAGGCTGCATACCACTATAGTCATCTACTGCCATGATGTAATGTTTATACAATGTGATTCTTCTTTTTATTCCCAGACTTCACCATATGTTCGGACCTATAACAACAGCAATTACACATATGGCGGCCCCGCACCAACGCCTGGACCAATCCCTGTAAGCATATCTACATCTTGGAAGTTCATTTTTTAAAGAAGACTATTTAAGTGACTTTCTTGAGGTCATTCTACACATTGCCAATGTCTGACCGTGTCTCTTTTCCCCCCAGAACTGGGGAAGTGACTTCTCCTGCCTGGACCTTGCTCCATCCGACTCTGTGCCTACTTCAGGTGAGACGGAGAAACAATCATAAAACCATTATCAGCAGACAGCGGGCATGATGGTGTGATTATGAACTGGATGTGCTCTTTCATCATCCATAGTTCACAAGCTGAGACCAGCAGACATCAAGGTGGTGGCAGCGCTGGGAGACTCCTCCACTGTAAGTGTCAACATATAACATCAAACAGAACCCAAGTAAAGGCAATTCAATTCATAAGAACGAGTAAGGAGACATATCATACCAGACAGCTGGATTCATAGAAAATATTTGATATTTTTTCTGTACAGCTTTTCCAAAAATGTCTTTCACCTACTTTAGGCTACATTACACGAAATGCTTGAGAATTTGTGTGTGTGTGTGTGTGAGAGAGAGAGAGAGAGAGAAAGAGAAAGCATAGAAGAAGAACATTCAGCATTCAGCACTGACTGAACCTGCTGATATCGGCTAATGCCGTTACTGAACTATGAGCCCTCTAATCATTCGTTATCAGCCAACTAACTCGCATTGGTGATGATTGCCCCTTTCATGTCCAAGTCTTTGCTAATGTTGCCACTTTGCAGCAGTTGTGTTTATCTAGACCAAGCCGTCTCTCTGTGCCTTCTGCAATTTCTTCTGTGTCTTCACATGGCGCTGAGGCTTTGCTTGTCTTCTGTTTGCAGGCGGGTACTGCCGCTAAAGCAAAGAGCCTGTTTGACCTCAAGAGAGAGTATAAGGGAGTCGCATGGAGGTACAGTGACCCTGCAAGGTCAATGAGTACATAATATGCGCTGTTTCACTGCTGTGTATTGTACAAACCACACTGTTTGTTGCTTTTTTCTGCAGCATTGGAGGGGATGCGACTCTAGAGACTGTCACCACACTACCAAGTGAGTTTATGCCACATGTTTTATGAATGAATGATTATTCATACCTGACAGAAATGACTATTTCTCTACCATAGGAGATAGAGATTGGACACTGTGTTATGCTGAGGAACATTCTTTTCATTATTATCACTTATTGGATGCCATTTTCAGTGTGATAAATCAGATTTAGGAGAAGTGAATACAACAAAACATCATCTTTACAGTTTGATATTGAGCTACACATGCGAAATATATCCTAACTTTTTTCAACTTAAGTTGGGATGGTTTTCAAACAGTGTGTGCTGTTGTTTCAGCAATGCCCTGCTACAAATTGAGATAATTCCACACATTCACATCACATACTCCACACCTTTTTCCCCATCTGACAAGTGGACTAAAACCATTTCCCTTGTATCTTCTCAGACATCCTGAGGAAGTTCAACCCCTCTCTCCAGGGCTTCTCCAAAGGTCAGGGGTCAAAGCAGAAGGGCTTCAACATGGCCGTGGCTGGAGCTAAGACCTCGTATGTGCATATGTTTTTTTTTCAGTTAACTTCCTTATGTATTAGTTGTCCTTTTCTCCTGTCTTACCACCTACTGCCTGTCTTTGTTGTGTCTCCAGTGAGATGCCAGCCCAAGTCCAAGCTCTCATCAAGGCCATGAGAGAAAACAAGGTGAGACTCGCCCAATGCTGAATGGCTGATGTGAATCCCTGCAATGCCTCAGTATAATCCTCTCTCTCTCTCTCTCTCTCTCTCTCTCTCTTTCCTCTTCATCCTCTGTGCACGCGTCACACAGAAGGTGAATTTTGAAAAGGACTGGAAGCTCGTGACAATATTTGTTGGGGGAAATGATCTTTGCAATTATTGCATGGAGCAAGTAAGTGTCCCTTAACATGCATATACAGTACAGAATTAACTGTGCATTCCTTGATATGGTACTGAAATACAAATATACCTTTTGCAGAATAACCTGTCACCCAAGAATTACAGCCACAATCTCATGCTCAGCTTGGACATGCTTTATAAAGAGGTGAGCTATGTTCAAAACTAGAGGAGATTCATGTCATGAGGAATAGTGTGCCATGTTTTTCTACTCTTCTCACTGTCCCCCCGCCCCCCTCTCCTTCTCTGTGTCTGTAGGTACCGAGGCTGCTGGTCAATGTGGTGGAGATCTTGCAGATAGATCCGCTGAGAACAGTTAAGAAGAACGACCTGGGCTGCACCCTCATGCAGAGGTTTGTTTTGTATCCTTCCATCTTGATTGATCTGTGTTTTTGATTATCTGCCCATATCTAGCTAGTCGTGTACAACATCAGGACTTCTGTTGCCAACTCTGACTCTGAGTCGGACAGAGTTGAACGCTTGCAGTCGTTGGAAATTTGCCACTTTGGCAACAAAGCAACTGCTGATTCAGCTGTTGATAGATAAGCAGTGTGTTTTCACTCCTCACAGGCCTTACTGCTGTACTATTAAGCATTTAGAACCAGTTATTTCACTAGATCAGTCATGGAGTTGCATTGAAATTCAAGGATTGTGGAGTGGAAAAGTCAATTCTGCCGCATCTCAACTCTGAATCACTAAAGAACAAGGAGTCTACCCCGACTTTCAAGGGTGTTGCGAAGTTGATTTGGGATCAGCTTTTCCTCACTAATCTCAGCAAAGGGGAGGAATAATGTGAATCTATGTTTTACAGGGCCAACTGTCCCTGTGTTATAAATGCAGAGGAAAACTCTCCAGAGCTTGAAGAGATCAAACGAGTTAATCAGGTGTACCAGGTAAAAGCAAAGCACTTTTCCAAATATCTATTTATATACTTTCAAAAAACAAGGGTTCCCTCTGTCATTCCTCTAACCTTCCTTTTTCTGTTTTTTTCCTAGGCTGAGACTCACTATCTTATCTCTGGGGATCGCTATGATGGAAGAGAGGACTTCACCGTTGTCCTTCAGCCCTACTTACGCAATTCCTTTGTCCCTTACATCGGAGTAAGTCACAGAGACACACAATTTAGATGCACACCCGTACACAAATAATCAAATGTATGCTGAGATGACCTCATGTTTCACCAGGAAGGCCAGGCTGACCTGAGCTTCTTTGCCATGGATTGCTTCCACATCAGTGAGCGGGCGCACGCTGAGCTGGCCATCGCCCTCTGGAATAACATGGTGAGGGTGGGACGGTCGTACTGGAATTGTACTCGCATTGATCAGTGCTTCCCAGCGGTTTTTGTTCTGGTTTGTGGTTTTACCGATTTTCTCTGTTTTAACAGCTGGAGCCAGTGGGAAGGAAGCAGGCCTACAACAACTTCACATATGATCGCTCCAAGATTCACTGTCCCTCTGAGGTACAGTAGGCACAAAGAGTTCTGTAGTTTTGGCTGGTCAAGACACATATCATGTACTTGCAATGCTGTGGGTTTGAATCCGGCCCACAAGTGTTGTTGCATGTTATCTTCTATCTCTCTCTCTCTCTGTATCCTGTCACTTTCCTCTGTATACTTTCTAATAAAGCAGAAATGCAATAAGATGGCGCCTGCATAGGAGATAAACAGAGCTAACTCCTCAACTCTGACAATTGCAAGCAGTTTGTCCTTTTGGTGGCAAAGCTACAACTGACTGACGAGAGAGAAATCCCACTCCTCACAAACCATGTTACTGTTATATCTCACAAACAGAGTTAATCGTGTTTGATAGATCAGTCATAGTTTTGTATTGAATTTGAACACATCATCCCACCACATTTTGACTAGAAGTCCAGAAAATGACTCCTCTGTGTTTGAATCTTCACTACATACTGTATGGCCACAAGTCTACAAAGATGCTTCAAACATATTCACATTTCCACTATCCTGCTTCTTTCTCTTTCTTTTAGGCTCATCCCTTCATCTTCACTAAGATGAACAGCATCCCAGGTCTACCGGTGACCCCCACCACCACTGCTGCTCCAGTCACAGACTCCACCACCAGCTCCAGTCCCGTGCCAACCGCTCTTGTGCCCAAGTGTCCCTCCTCCATACCGGTGTGGGTGCCGGTGGTTGTGGGGATCATCAGCTTGCTAGTTGGTATTAGTGCCGCCTGGCTGATTGTCTCCTGCACTCAGAAGAAACATGTGGAGGGAGCAGTGGAAATGAAAGGAACTGGTTTTTAATGGGATTGTGCTTGAAAACACACACACACACACACACACACACACACACACACACACACACGTACACGCACACACACACACACACACATACACACTAGTACTGTTTTCAAATGTCAAGAATTTTGTATTGTCTATACTGTAGCCTCAAGTAAAGATTTCTTAATTTTTTATACTGCCCAGAGAAATTGTGACATTTTTTATGCATAGGTGATTGTCCACTATGAATCCACGTTTTGTGTCCTTACTCATTCTTATTTATTGGAACAATAAAATGTCTGCTATACTTGAATCATGTTTGATGTTGTATTTTGATATGCCTACTTAATTTCTTGAAGATGGAAACACTAGCATTGAGCCCATTGAAACAGACTGGTTCATGCCCTATCAGATGTTTAATATCTGACTTACCTCTAAATATATATATGATTTTTTGTAACTATTAATTTTCACCATTAAGTCATGCTGATTTCAGATGATTAAATGAGTCACAATATGGCATGGTCTAACTATGGTCTATGGCATATAGATAGTACCTTCCACAAGAAAGCTGGCACCACCAGCAAGACAGACAAATTAGCATTCCTATAGAGTATTCCTATAAAGTATAGTTAACTCTATTGAAAATGTTAATGCAAATTGGAAATGGATACATACATAAATTGAAAAATAGGGTTCAGTTGTTTTATTGCATTTCAATTTTCAAATTTGAAGTAAAATTTGAGGGTTAGGGTTAACCATAAAGCTGGACTTTGCATTTCCATTTCACATTTCCAGAAAACAAGCACACTAGTACATGACAATCCAGATGTAAATTGGAGTAAAATTTCATTTAAAAAAGTGATTACGACCGATATTACACATTGGTAAGTGCAAAAAATAAAGCGCTATTGTGGGATTGCATTTTCATGTGAACTACCTACACGCCTTCATAACCTACTAGTGAGAAAAATAGTATTTCCCCCCTGCCTTGGTAGACGGGCAAACTTTGCCCTGATACTCGACTTGTAGGTTCAACACGTAAACGACTTCCAGGCAAGCTACTACTGAAGCCTTTTGGTATATTTCAAATTCATCTTAACAAATTATGCACATGCCCATTACTGTCTACCAGATTTATGCCACCACTGTTGGATGGGTGGAAGGAGGATTGTGATGGCACACAGTCAGGTTGGCTCTCCATTTGGTCTGCCAGACCAGGCTGAATTTGAGGGATCCCCATTCCTGACATGTGGTGGCTTACTCTGGTTATCAGCATGCTGTAGCCTATTGACTGTGCAGAAGGTAGAACTCTCTAATGTTAGCCTGGCACACTGGCTGCATGTTGTCTAATAATAAAAAGACTTATCTAATAATGAAGTACAGCCAAAGCAGAAAGTGTAAATGGTAAAGCTGTAAACAAATGAATTGTGAGATGGAAAATGGAATAGGAAAGCACATTAATAAATGAAAAAAACGTAGACTTTAAATACCTTTTTAAAAATGGTTTTGCACACCGGTTTATAAAATAGTAATTTTGATCAGAGATAGAATTTTGTAATGGAATAATGAATTGACTGATGAAATTACCATTTTATTAAATGTTTTATGAACAGTTTTACTGTGTCATTTAAACATCAAATTAATTCATCCATTTATAAATTGTTTTTAATTGATGTATTATTAAGAAATAGCAATTAATCACTTGACAAGTCTATAATTATAAGGGTGATACGCAAAAACTTCCATAGTTCCCTTCCTCCTGACAACTAATACAGTAATTAGTATTTGATTGGCTGATCCATAGGTGTGTCTGGTCATGTTTCACCCCTACAAGTCAAATTTCAGGGCGGATTTTGCCCGTTCGTTCTGCCTGTAGGTGTCAGAAACATGGCGGAAAGCGAATTGAACGTTGACAGCATCATTTCTCGATTGCTGGAAGGTAGCGTAGCATTATGAGTTTCTGTATTTCTGTAGCCTTTGTCACGAAAATGAGTGAATTGCATGTTTTGCTGTTTGTAGTTAGCAACTGAAAATAAATCAAAATTCATTTTCACATGCCGTAACCTTATCTGTGTTGCTCAGCAAACGGTAAGCTAACCCGAGGTAGCGTTAAATGCTTCCCACTCCAAGAGTTACGTTATCATGGCAGTCAGAACCACTACTAGCTAATGTTGGCTTGCTATGTAATTGTCCTCAGCTGTCGTCAAACCCATTTCCTGGGGCACTGTGAGGGGGGAATGGGGAGAGAGTGCTGAAATCAACAATTTAGCTTGCTAACCTGCTGTCAGAGAGCTGTATTAACCAGTAGTATGGCTACTGCTTGTTTTCACCTGATAAGAGTCAGGGCAGGTTAGGGTTCTGTTCGTGTGGTTGCTAAGTAACGTTACCTGGTCTTGTTGTTAGCAAGGCATTAGCTAGCTAGCTAACTAGCTGCTGCCACCCGGGACACACCCCCTTTCGGTAAGAAATCACTGAAGCCTGCATGGACTTGCCGCTTTATTGTTATCTGACTTGTTAGTCTAGTTCGAGCCAGTGCCACATAACTAGCTAGCTCGTTAATGTTTTATTGGTTGTAGTTGTAGCCATAGAGCTGCCCTCCAGACTTTTGTGCCACTTGGAGCACACCGCCCACACTCACACATTTCCAGCTGGGCCAACAAGCTGTTCATTCCTCTACCTGCCAGTTCATTTGTGAAGGGAACTAACAACCTGTTTTGACTGGAGTGAATCCGTTATGTCATCCCAGGCGTAAAAAAGCAAATGCAAAACAATGGTTAGCTAATGAAACTGTAGCTAACTAATTGGCCAACTGTAACTGTTGAATTTGATACATGTTTGTTAGAATCACATGAGAATGGTGGCAGGTAACAAATTCCCCTTCAAATCTGCAGTTAAGAAGGTGGAGGTGTTTGATAAGTGTTTGAACTAGCAGTGATTCAATTCACCTTCATCCCTTCTATGATCTACCCCTGTGAAGACTAATACACTCATTGCACTTTTACCTTGCAGTGCGAGGATGTCGTCCGGGGAAGATAGTACAGATGACAGAGGCGGAGGTGCGGGGGCTCTGCATCAAGTCCCGAGAGATTTTCCTCAGCCAGCCTATCCTGCTAGAGCTGGAGGCTCCGCTCAAAATCTGTGGTAAGTCCGGCATCTGTCACCATCAACTAAAGATTTGCATGTGGCACTCCATCATTATCGTATACATTGGAGAGCGATGGGATGATGTGTAAGAGGTTGTGGGCCAGATGCAAACTCATGGGTGTCAGGAGTACATGGTGTGTGCCTTTAGCCCCACTGAGCCACCAGGACGCCTCCCACAGTGTTTTAAGCAAGGGTTCACAATTTATCTCCATCATAGTGCAAGTTAAAAATAATCCAAACCAAGATAATCCAAAAGTCTCTCTAATGCACCAGAATGTCCTAGTTGTCTCCAAAAATAAGTGAAAAACCATGTTGTTTTGACAAAATAATTGAACATGTTGGAGGTCCATGCAGCTGAGCACTGCAAGTAGAGCAGGAGGATATTAATGGGAACTCCCTAGGGTGCCGCCGTGTGTGTGTTTGTGTGTGTGTGAGAGAGTGACTGATATCATCTCCCTCTTCAGCGAAGATGGTTTTTCATGCTTTAGTCTCCTAACTCCCGTAAAAGAACCACTAAGCATCCACCAAATGGCAAAAGTTATTGCAATATATTTTGATACAAAAAAGTCACAATTTACATAGTGGAGCTGAAGAAGAAGCTGTGGCTTTATATCACAACGATAATGACATTAACAGTAAAGACATTCTCTATTTAATCCAACTCCATTTAATCCCATCTGTTTGCTTAAATGCCAAGTTCATGCCTGATATTGTTACTCGTTATTGTTACTCATTCTAGGTGATATCCATGGACAGTACACAGATTTGCTGAGGCTGTTTGAGTATGGCGGCTTCCCTCCGGAGGCCAACTACCTGTTCCTGGGGGATTACGTGGACAGAGGGAAACAGTCGCTGGAGACCATCTGCCTGCTGCTGGCCTACAAGATCAAATACCCAGAAAACTTCTTCTTGCTCAGGGGGAACCACGAGTGTGCCTCCATTAACCGCATCTACGGCTTCTATGATGAGTGTAAGCTGGGAAACGCATGCCGTCATTTATACTGGCTGCATATGCATACTGTTTGTTGAATTGCTAATGACTGCCACTCAGTTTAAGAGTTGAGCTATGATGACCGTTTGGCTGAGGAGAGTCCAGTTAGCAGACTTACTTTAGTTAGGAGACGTACTTTTACAACCAAACAAGCTTTTTATCGTAATGTTATCAGTTCCATTCCAGTAAAAGTAACTTTATACCCGAAAAAGATAGTTTGAGATAGTCACTGATTCCATCTTTTCATATTCATTCTCTGTGGAGCTGTACCTCACCGTGGCTTCACAAATTAGGGAACAGGACTTTTTTTTCCTCATTTCTAATCAAGGGAGACTGTACTGAAGTTTACCAAGAGAAACTGAGCAGCCTTAGGGCATAAAAATATAAAATCTGAATGTGTATTCCCTGTTCAAAGTCTCATCTTATCTCCTACAAGTGTGATTTCTATGTGATTTTAACTATTGCTTTTTTTCCCCAGGCAAGCGCAGATTCAACATAAAGCTCTGGAAGACCTTCACAGACTGTTTTAACTGTCTGCCCATTGCTGCCATTATCGATGAGAAGATCTTCTGCTGCCACGGAGGTTTGTCAAGTGTCTGTATTATGTCATCAGAATCGACTCCATTTCTCCTGTACGTTGTTATGCACCAGGGATTTGCTGCAGTGTGATGTGGTGTGGCCGCTTTAATACCGTCATCCGTTCCCCTCAGGTCTCTCACCTGATCTGCAGTCCATGGAGCAAATTCGCCGCATCATGAGACCCACTGATGTCCCTGATACAGGTCTGGTGTCCCGAGTGTTTGTGTTTAGGAACAAATGGGGGACAAAAGCCCTATCAGCTGACGGCAAATTTTACATGGGGTCACCAGGAAAAGAGCTAGTTAGTTATCTTATGAGTCATGACACAAATCTGTTGTGTGTAATGACATATCTGTGTCTCTTGATTATGACAAATTCATAATAAAAAGTAAAAATCAAATTGTCATCACACTACCTAGATTGTGTAAATCTGAATGAAAAGTGCAACCTTTTATCAAACATCTAGAAAATTGATGCAATCACTGTAACATGGCTACAATAAGTGAAGTGCCACTTGATATTGATTTATAATCCGAGACAAACCGACAATTTTTCAGATGGATTTTTCAATTTCAGATGGAATTTTTAGGTATAGTGGAAAATAAATGATGTTCTCATTTTCGGACAAGATAAAATCTATTGCTGGACCTTCCCCTGGTAGTCCAAAGAAAGGCTTTCTTTCTTTCTTTCTTTCTTTATTAGGATCCCCATTAGCACCAGCATAAGCATTGGCTATTCTTCCTGGGGTCCACCACACATACAGTCATACACACGTATACACACTATAACCACATAAACACAACAAACAAAACAGCTCATCTCATTGAATTAACAATCAAGTACATATGAAAGAGAAACAATATTGTCATCCTTTCAACAGACATTAAGCCAAACACAAAAATTACTATATAAATCAATCGCAATTCCTCAAGAATTAATAGCAAACTTGTAAATCCTTGTCTGAATGACCTTAAATTATATATTTATCCATCCTGCGCTTTCATACATGTAATTCCAAGAAAATAGGGTATTAAAATACATTTCTCATTCTCTGCCAAGGGGATTTCTACTTTCACCCAGGTATACATTTTATTTCCTACACCATTTTTTTCCTAGTTTACTCACACACAATTCAATTATGGTTCCTGAAGTATTTGGAGATACTGTTTTAACAAAATTTTGAACCGATCTTTAGTATTCTCTTGAACAATATGCACTGGCAATGAATTCCACCTGACCATGGCTCTGTACATGACAGTTTTCTGTATCACACTTGTTTTCGCTTTAGGTAGCATGAACCTTCTTTCTGTTGCATATCGTGTTTGATAATTGTGTTGAGCAAACTGAGAGAATAACCTTTCATATAATATCCTTGGTGATCGTGCCACCATTACATTTCTAACTAAGTTTAACAAAGCATAGGAGGATCTCTGACTGACAGTTAGCCAACTCAGACTGTCATGCATGTCTATTACGTTAGTTCTGTAAGAGCACTGTAAAGCACAACGTGCCGCTTTATTTTAAGCTACTTGTAATTTTTTTATCTCTTTCATTGAAGCACTGGACCAAATCACAAAACAGTAATCAAGCTGTGACAGAACTAAAGCATTTAGAACTTGTCTAATGACATCTGGTGGCATAACTTTTAAAACTCTTCTTACAACTGACACACCCCTTCCCATTTTGCTCACAATGTTATCAGTTTGTTTAGACCATGATCATTTATGATCCAAGGTTATACCCAGAAGTTTTGTCTCTTGTACTTGTTCAATAGGTATATTGTTTATATTTAATTTCAGTGTTGGTTCAGCTTTTAACTGATACCTTGATCCTATTATAATAGACTTTGTTTTACCAACATTAAGCACCAATTTGTTACTTGTTACCCATTCTACCAACAGTATATTTTCGTTGCTGGCTGACTACTGTTGCTGACTGACTCGTGCCTCTTTGTGCCAGGCCTGCTGTGTGACCTGCTGTGGTCAGACCCAGATAAAGACGTGCAGGGCTGGGGGGAGAACGACCGGGGAGTCTCCTTCACCTTCGGGGCCGACGTGGTCAGCAAGTTCCTCAACCGCCACGACCTGGACCTCATCTGCCGAGCCCATCAGGTAAACACACGTAATCCCCTGTGAGGTTTACTACATGTGAAATGATACTGCGGAGAATTAAATGTGGTTTGACAATTTTAATCAAATGGAACAACAAATAGGTTTTACAAAAGAGCGCTGTGCAGAGAAGGCTAAAAATGCCAAAATACATTTTATTAAAAAACCTAAGCTTGGTAAATGTTTAAATGTAGTATGGGCACTCCTTTGGCTTCTCATTTACTGATCTGAAGTGATGAATTAACTCTGCTGCAGCTTCTCTTTCACAGGAACATTGACTGTATTCTTTTGCTTGCACGCCTGCCAGGACCTTGAGCTTTTCACTAATAAAAAGCACTTCATAAAAAGCAAAATAATTCATCCCTTTCCCCTGCAGGTCGTTGAAGACGGCTACGAGTTCTTTGCCAAACGACAGCTGGTGACGCTGTTCTCTGCCCCCAACTACTGCGGGGAGTTTGACAACGCAGGCGGCATGATGAGCGTGGACGAGTCCCTCATGTGCTCCTTTCAGGTAAACAGAAAAAAAAAAAAAAAGCTCAAGTCTTTCTCACGCAGGCAGGTGAACGCGTGGGTTTTGTACTAACATCGTTATCCTGTCTTTCAGATCCTGAAGCCGTCGGAGAAAAAAGCGAAGTACCAGTACGGGGGAGTGAATTCGGGACGTCCCGTCACCCCGCCCCGTACCGCTCAAGCCCCCAAAAAGAGGTGAGCAGCTGGCCCCCTCCCCGACTCTCCTGCCCCCCTCTTCCAAATCTCTGGCCCACGTCCCCGCAGGCTGTCTCAAACACTCCAGCCTCCTCCTCTGTCAGCTTGTTCATGTGTAAACAGAAATTTAAGGAGTGTTTTCTTTTTTTTTTTTTGCTTGTTTGTTGGGTATTTTTATTAATACGTGACAGTGACTTTTTTTCTTTCTTTTTATCATTTTCAATGCCATGGAATGTGTTGCTCAGCCCTCACTAGTAGTCCGTTCAGCAATATAAAAACCAACCTCTTGCGGAATGGGCAACATGTTTGGAAAGGATGCTTCTCTGCCTTCAGATAACCAGTTTCCATAGTGACCTTGTGAATGTGTGTGCACGCGTGTGTGTTGGTGTGACTGAGACGGGTTCTTTGCCCTAGCCAATGTAAAAACCATAGATTCTTCCAGACCATAGGGTCAAATATTCCCTGTCTTACCTTTTATTCTACTAATGTTCATGCAATTTGTTCAGTTACTGTCATTGCCCTTCCATATATTGGCTCCAGTAGGACACTGGTTCAGTATTGCTAGTTGGCATTACCTTCCCTTTGACTCAAGAATGTTTGTTCTCCCCATGGAGATATTATATTAATGAAATACTGAGATTTTGAAAATACAAGGGCAATAAATATTGCTAAAAATCTTGTATGCAAGCATACATATTTGTAGGCCACTCATTCATTATAGCCTATGTGACATTTAAAAAAACAAAGGACACCATACACTATCTCAAAAAGGACCTTCATATAGATGCTCTGCAGCCTCTTTTCATACCAAACTCCTTTCTGTGAATGTGACTTTCTTCTGTGGAAATGGAAGAGTGGAAGTGGCTTTTCCCTTGTGTCTATGAGAGAGCATCTGTGGTTGGATTTATACAAGAGCAGAATATTGGATTTTCAATCCTATGTGACGTAGATTTGATGTTTTCATTGTTGATTTAAAGGGGAAAAACAGATCTAGGCAACCATAGGGGTCAAAAATCAGATTTTCTGTTCTTAAATAAATCCTGTGAGTGTGTGGAAAGTGTTAAAAACACCAGTGATCAGATCCAGTGAGGAGAAAAAAACGTGTCCCTCAACTTGCCAAGTAGTAGTTTAGAAAAATAGAGACAAAGCCGCCAGTGCAAAGCAGAGGCTAAATAATAAAAATGTGTACAACACGGCATATACTGCAAGTCATCTGCTGGATACAGGGCTTTGTAAAGTAATCACTTGCACTGGCCCACAGTTTCTATGTTACATGCTGAATAAGAAATGGACATAAAGGCACGACAAGGTAGTTGTCAGTATATTCATTTTGAAAGGTAATCACAGCTCCACACAACACATTTGGAGAGCTGTTTGTTATTCACAGCATTAGATATTCTCAGACATTGATCTTCCTCGTACATCCAATCATTGGAAATCGCATGACATTGTAAAGAAGTCAAGCTCAAGCTCATCAAGATGAGACAGATGGCATTTTGTTGTTGTTTGCATTGTGCTAACATATTACATTACTCCCACCTAGTGGTAATTGAATAAAGTAACTAATTTCATCTCACTAACATGAACATTTAACCTATGTATTTTATTTATTTGGATCTCGCCTTTTGCCTTGTAAATCTATTGGTCTTCAAGTTGGAAACAGTATGTTGTTTAAAAACAGTTTTGAGATTTGTACAAGTTTGCTTCAAACTGAGTGAAATAAATGGAAGTGCTGTTGAGCCTGCTCTCTGCTTGTGTTATTTCAGATTAATTAAATGTTAATTCAATGTATGAATGACGTAAAAGTTGAGGTAATTCAGTCAAGTGTGATCTTGAAATCATAATGCTCAATCTTGTGCCGTTTAAAAACAAGTTACTCATATATTGCCGTTTTACAAACAGATCTTTACATGGAGCTCAAGTCAGATTTTTGGCAATGTTGATTTAAGCAGATAAAAAGTGAAAATGTATTTGCTCCATGAGGTGTGAAAACTAAAAGCTAGGATGCTAATCTGCAATCCTATCTTTCAACAAGTGAATCGGTGTTTTATTGCACAACCATAATATTCCACAATGTAGGATCAAAAGCTTCTACAAGTTATTACAAATATACAAAAATCATGTATGCGATGTAATAGAAACTTAGTGTTGTTGCAGTACTGATTCTCATCCATTATGACAGCTGTATATGACAGTAGGATTTGCATAAAAAAAATCTATTCATTTATTAATCATGGTTTTATGACAGTTTCTGTTTGACACAAAGAAGGTTCCTGTACACATGTCACCTCGTGTGCACAGGAACTCTCTTTGTCTTTATGGATTTTAACCTTTTGTGGACGGTTCTCTGCACCACAAAAAGACAACAGTGTTTTTGCCGTCTCCTATTTCACACTGAGGCAGACCTCAGTCTGACTTCAGGGCTTGTAGCACTGACTGTGGCACTCTGCTGACATAGTACTGGTGGTTGCGTAGCGTAGCCAGCACCCCAGCAGAGTTCATGTGCTTTACATTAGCGTCATAGCAGTATGCATTGCCGCGCATATCAGTCAGTTTACCTGAAGAAGAAAAAAAAAAAGAGGAAGCAGATGAATAATTACTCGCAAAACATTTTTACAAACAGCTAAATTTGTCCTCTATTGCTACACAGAATCAAGTCTCACAATACCAAGTCAAAGAACAGAAAATTATGCATATTATAAAATGTAATGATTAAACTCTTACCTACAGAAGCAGGCATGTAAGACATACTTTGCTAGTTTGTTTTAAAAGTATTCTTTAAAATGTGTACATGGGGACTCATATTTGCATATTAATGCCACCAACATGTTCCGCTGTGGCATGTGGGCTGCACACAGGAAGGATGGTTTTTTACCTCCAACAGCATGCAGAATGGCTTCAGGAGCACAAGTGTCCCACTTCTTGCATCCTGGACTGGCAAAGACGTAAGCAGAGGCCTTCCCCTCCACAAGCTGGATAATCTGCAGAGAGATGATTCATGTAAACAGGCGTTCCTCAGGCCACAGCAGCCTGCTCCCCTGGTGCTGCTAATACTAATAGACTATTTTCTAAACAAACTTATTTACCATGAGTTCAGTTTACCACATAGAATCCACCTTTTACAAAATACATCTGCAGTCTTTCATAATCATCTAACCAAAAGAAATAACTTGTTTTCTATAAAGCAGACTTATCAGCTCATCATATAAAGGACAATAGAACATAAAATGAACTGCATTTTCAGTTTCTCCCCAATGACATGTCAGACAGATGCTTTTTCTTCCTCTGACATACCACTTCCTGTTTCTATAATTAATGGTAATGTAACTGTGCTATCTTTGGCTTCTGGACAAGTTTTACACCACATAAGGTGCTGACATAACTACTACTACTCAAAAGCAATGCTACAAAAGTACCACACAATCAGGAAAATATAAAATAGATTAAAAACAATGATTAAAACAGAAAGTGAATACCAACAAATATAAAATAAATATAGAAAACATTCAATTCAAATAGGGGAAAACTAGTATTGGAGCACCACACAACATAAAAGCAAGTATATAACTGTCTCCAGGTCAGACACTGACAAAATACTTTACTTTGGCTATGGTTCTTTGTTGATGAAAGTAGGATTGGACAACCTTAACTTCTATTTCTAAATTTAGTTTGGGGTCAAAGACAACACCAAGGCTCCTAACTGTGCATTTCACATTTGCAGACAGAGGACCAAGGTCATTTTCAGTGTTGCCTATTGCCGTTTAGGAGCCAAACAAGATAAGATCAGACTGGTTGTCAGGGAGCTGGATGAAGTTTCCAGACATCCAACATGTAACAGTTTAGAGGGCTGTCCTGACCTGCTTTGCCGTTTGGCCTGAAGCTAAGTAAAGCTGTGTCTCGTCTGCATAATAATGAAAATTGTGATGGAATATAGTATGTCACCCTGAGGGACCGAGTATAATGACACATAAACAGGCTCAACTCTAAATCCCATCTCACCTTATTTCCAGCTCCGCCAACTCTTATGACCTCGTCAGGCTCCATGGCGTCTACGCAGTCCGTGACTTGCTTGTTGCTATGGGAACGCGTGGTGGTGACAACACGTCTCTCACCCGGGACTTCCCGCAGCTGGAATCCGAACGCCCCTAGTCCCAGCATTCCCCACATGGTTCTTCCCAGCTCCGCCCCGGCTCCGAGCTGAGGAGACAAAAGAGCGGGTCAAAATTTGGTGCGGCGGCTTTCGGGACGGCAGCGGGATCGTTTAGTCTGGTCTGTACCTGGTAGTTGTAGAAAGGCTGGTTGATGACGCCGGCGATGGCTCTGCCTCCGTATGCAATACCAATGAGTACAGTCACGTTATCCAGGAGCCCTGGGGTCAGAATACCCGGATGTTAGCTGGAGGCCACTTAACAAAGCAAACACTTTTAATTAAGCTATGTCAACGTTTCCACTGTGAGCAGCAAGGTGTCAAGGTAGCGTTTAGATGCAGGACAGAAAGAAAAGGAGAATTTGAATCTTAGTTGCTCATTAAAAGTCTCCCTTCGTTCTCTGTCCAGCATGAGCACATTCTACGCTCTAACTAACACGGCCGGGGTTTGGGTTTCTATCACACAGTCCCGAGCCTTCTATCTGCCACCATACAGAGAGCCGTGCTGACAGGCTGAGAGGCGTCCGACCCTGTGTGCGCTGTGTGGGCCTCAGCTGGGAGGTGGAGACGCCTCGCCGCTGCTCAGCAGGGGGAGAGAGAGAGAGACAGAGAGGGATGGATGGACAGAGGAAGCAGGGATGATACAGAGAGGGAAAGAGGAAAAAGTAAAAGGGAAAGTGAAGGTTCAGGTCCCATACCCAAGAGCCAGAATGCAGGCTGAAAAATGCAGGCCCAAAATGATAAATAGAAAGCCTTTGCATCCCAGTGTCAAAAAAGGAGGATGAAATAAAATAAAATGAAAATAAGGGTTTCAATAAAAGACACTGTAGTCACTGATGATATAATAACTGTCGGATAATGTAATAACTTGTCAACATGTATTCAAACCTGTTAATGTAATGAATTGCTGAATAATATAATTACATCACATTATTACATTAATCGACAATTATTACTTCATAAGGTGTCATAATAATATTGACTGCTAATGTAATAACTTGAGTTATTCCAGTCTTCTTATTCTTACAAGTTATTACATTATTAGTCAATATTTAGACATCAGTTAAAAATATGTTGCACCCCTTTTGAAGTAATAACCACCAGTTACTTTAATTTGATGTTATTACATCATCTAGGAATTAATTACATTAACAGGTTTTATTACATTTTCAACTCATTGAGGGGGACACTATATTACATTTTGACAAGTTATTCCATTATCTGGTATTGATTACATTATCAGTTGCTACAGACCTGAAGGGCAGATTTAACATACAAGGTTCAGCCAGACAGTGATAGCAGCTGGTGGAGCCAGTTCAACTCATCAGCTAAATGACTTGGAAAATGCCCAGTGAGCCTCTTGGCCAAAAACTGGATAGTTCACACTATTAAGTTTCAGCTCACAGGGCGAAAAACAAACAATTCCAAGTATTTGCAGTGCCAATTGCGTGTTATAGAGCACACCCACTCAAAACAGATGTAAAAAAAAAGAATGCACATTTGAAGAGCTTACCTTCAGTATATTCCTTTGTGCCATCGAGCGGATCGACCCACACAACGAGCTGAGAGTTAGAAACAATCAGTCAGAAGCAGTGTGTGCGCACAGTAAGAGTCAACAGTTTCTTCACTACAACTGTACTGCAGCTGTTTCTAAAGGTTGTGATACACAGGGAACATACTGCATAGTGTCCTCATACCTGCAACTCAAATATTATCCACCACCACCAAATGCAGTGTATTTCTAAATGTCTTGGCTGTTACCTCCTCCTCTTTCAGGCCGCTATATTCCGCTGGACAGGTCTTCAGGAGGATTTCCTCAGCCTGGCCGTTCTCAATGAGGTCCTCCTTTATCTCCTCGGCCGGAAGGTCCTACATGAACGGGGGACAAAGCCTAATATTATCATGCTTCTATTTTTTAAGGATTTATTCATTTTACTACATAGTATACAGTACAGGGTGACAAGAAAGATTGAAGAGAGGGGGGGTGGCCTTGCAGTCCTTGGGCCCCATTTGGACTAACAAGGTCAAGAACACATGGTCCAACAAAACACACTGCCTTCCCTGCACACACTCACCTCCTCCCCAATGATGGTAAGTTTGGGGAAGCGTTTAGACAGAGAGGCACAGATGCTCTGCTGTGCTAGTCTGTCTGCCAGTGTCTGCAGATCATTAGCCCCGGTCTGTGCATGGAAAAAAAAACAAGTTGAAACCATCCATCTCAGTCCAGTCACTGTATCATTATTATCTGCCTTTGGCCCCACTGACAGTCAGCGGTAAACTCCAGTGCAGACAACAGTGACAGTATTTACACTGTGGCACAGTCTATCTGCATTCTGCACTGGGATTTTAATACAGAATATAAATGGGATTCGATCGCACCTTTTCCACAATGCCAAGCTCTCCACTGTGAAGGACTTTCCTCACAATGGCTCCAGCCTTTTCAGCCACACTGTAGGCAGAGGCCACCAGACGCATCACCACCGCAGGGTTTCCAGACATGACTGGAGGATAGAGACGGAATACCTTAAACACACATTCACACACACAACTAATACCTGGTACCTGGAGGCACAGGACATGATGGTCACTATACAGTGAATATATAAAATATTAGGGAGTTGCAGTCCCTTTTACACAATCCACATCTCAGCTGTCTCAAAGCTTAAAATGCTTTTCTTTATCTACATCTGTTGCTTTGTGATTGGTGTAGATTTAATAAGGGAAATCAATAAGGGATAATTTACTACATGAAAAGAGCAACTGCCCCTACTATTTTGTGCGTGCAGTGTATTCTTCCACTGTCCTCTCGTGTGCTCATACAAGGACACGCAGGATCAAACCTAAATCTAAAGAGTGAGCAGGCAACTTTGGATTTTAGAGTATTTAGCGAGAGAGAGAGAGAGAGAGAGAGAGAGAGAGAGAGAGAGAGAGAGAGACTATAGTACATTCACACTGCAATGAGAATGTATACACACCGGTATGCTTCTGCAGGTGCAGCTAACATGCTGATGAATCAACAATAGTAATCCCCATGAATAACATAAGTTACAAAAAAAAAGTTTAGATAATGAAGCGGGGTAAATACTTACTGATGCTAAGGCAGAGTCGCCGAGCTTCGTTCGCTTCGCTCAGGTACCTGGCGTTGAGTTTGCCAAAACAGCGAACCGTAGGAAGTGCCAAGGGCTTTCAGCCAAAGACCAAGATCAAGATAGTTCACTCCTTATTATAGCCCTGTGGAAACCCTTGTCCACTAGACAGGAAGACACACACAATGGGCAGCTGACAGGATAGCTAGCTAGTTAATGCATGCAGCAGCTAATTTACGCACCAACCTTCATGAATATCCATTACGGATATATGACAGCGATATAGGCTACTGCCAATGCAGGAGTAAACTATTGTAAACTGGAAACTGTTAAACTGAACTGCTGACTTTTTTTCACAAATTGAAGGTCTCACAAAAGATCGACTTGTGCCGTTTGGCTCAATCAAATAAGCCTCTCGCAGAGGAAAAAAGTATTTGAACCAAACGTTGGACACTCTCATTAACTCCAGGGTAAAACCAGGTGGTTTACCTAACGCCAATTAAGCGAAGGCGGAAGTATGTAGGAGTGAAGCCTCTCGCTTTCACTGCATATTTTACACTCTCTCGTTCGCAAAAAGGCGGAAGTAACTCATACGAACGGTGGGTCCAAGTGTCCGTCGCGTTTCATGACACTCTGAAAAGGCCTAAAAAATTGAACATGAAAACAGGAGGAAAGATGAGGCCTTTCAGCTCAGGCCTGATATGATATAAGAAAAAAGAAAACTGGGGTACAAACAGCATTGTTGGACATTGCAGAATACTTTATTAAACTTTAAAGGCTTTTGAATTTGAGTAAGTAATATTTATTTCTTTAATTACATGTGCTAAAATCAGCTTTCCCCTTATCTTCTTTGAGTATTCTGTCATTTTGTGCTCCTGCTCAACAGGAGGAAGACACCTATCGGACTGTCCCTGGACAGGATGAGCAGTAAGTCTACTTGAGTCCACATCAAAGGTGTCGTTCACACTCCTGAATACCAGTCCCATGTTTTCTATCAATTCCATGTCAGTTATTAAAAGAAAATGAAGTAAACATTGAAGGTTAAAGATAGATTTTTAAGCCCTGAGACAAATGGGGCATTTTGAAAGGGGGTTTAGCCCAATTTTAGAAAAGTGCTCCCAGTCACACTGTACATACATGAAGTCATATTTTTTGAGTTTTCATTTAAAGGTGTAAGGATATGAATCTCAAATGAATACCTGTGTTGCACCGACATAATTATATTGAAGTTACTGTTGTAAGATATATCCCTGTATAGAACTGATTTTATTGAAAAAAAAAAGTCTAAATCAATTTATTGTAGGGCAATTGGTGATCTGAGATATATATTTGTAAATCATGTGTTTCCATCCCAGTGAGAGACTTTATCTGTTGGCCAGTGGTCTGTAACCCATTTCTCCCTCCAGCTGCTCTGCAGTGAGCGCACCCAGCAGAGGCTGACAGTCCGGATTGAAGACAGAATAAGCGCTCAGTTCTCCGGGTTCGCGGGTGGCCGGGCTGCGGAGTCCTTCGTACAGCCAGTAGAAGAGGGAGATGAGGAAAAAAGGCAGGCCGAAATCCAGCTCAGCAAACAGTCCGAGGAGAACCAGCCAAAGCAGCATTTTGAGCAAAGTCAGGTTGGAGAAGGCGAGTTGTGTGGAGCCAAGCCATCTGCCCAGAGCGCTGTCCAGCAGCCAGGCATCACGGGCCTGAGGGGAAGACACAGGAGAAGCTCAGAGACTGGGCTCAACACCTTTCATCAGTAGGAGTTTTAAATACTACACTGCTAACTTGGTATGACTTACCAAGTAGCAATATATAGGCAGTGGTGGAAAGAGTACTAGAATGTCCTACTCAAGTAGAAGTACTGTTACTTTGCTGATATTTTACTTAAGTAGAAGTAAAAGTACTGCTGTAAAAATCTACTGAAGTAAAAGTAAAAAGTGGCTCATTTAAAATGTACTCAGAGTAAAAGTTACTGTTAGTGATCTTTTCCAGAGATTAAACTAGATTCCTTTAATTGGAATATTTGGAAATGACAAAATAAAGTGCAACAACAAAGTAAAGCCAGATTACTCTTATCTTCTTTGCTGCAATTTGTACTCTGCAATGGATGCGATTTAAAATGTAACTAAGTACAATACTACAATACTAGTACAGTCTATGGTGCCCACAGGACAGGAGGAATTTGCTTGTCCGTTTCAATGAAAAGGTTTAAGAACCCCTGACTTCACATAAATTCATCCCATAAATGAAATAATTTACCTCGACTTGAGTATAACTGTCCCTTGAACTCGGAGGTGTCGTAGTGTTTGACAGTTCCTCTGACTGTTTGCTGCCAGCTGTTGTTGCTGATTCACTTGTACTGTCCGGCTGGACAGCTGTGTCCGCTACTGTTAGTGTTTTGGACTGAGGAACGGTACATTCGTCCTTTCTGGTCGCATTTTCAGCCTTTCTTCGGGCTCTGAACTCTGCTAGCTTTTGTTCCATTACAAATCTGACATTTACCTAGCCGGGTCTGCGTGGCAAAACAGGTAGTAAGTTAGTACCGCACCAGGAAGCTGCCAGGAATATTACAGCTCATTCAAAACATAATGTAGTCACTGAGGTTACTTCTTTCTCAGAATCGTTTTCAATATTATCTGTATCGAACGCAATAATGTCGAGTATCCTTCACTTTAGAGGCAGCATTTTGGAGAAATATCTCACTTGCTGCTCGTTTGTTTACCTTTCACGTCCGTGTATATCTGAAAATACGACGTCGTGTCGTAAAGACCGTCAAATGCCGTAAACGTGTCGTTTTTCAACATAATTTTTCACTGCTCGGCTAGGTTGTTTTCATCTGAGGTGAGTACTCTAAACCGAGCATTTAATATGAAATAATTGCATGGATATATGTGTATTTAAGCTGTTTATTAGGCTGCTTGTAACCTTCGCCTATGCTAGTTAGCTTGTAAGCTATAGATAGAAACCGACACCGAGAGAAAAAGTGAACGGCACGTAATGGGGCTATCGACGACGATAGCTCAGATAATCAATTGGCTAATTCATCATCACTTAACCACACCAGTCGCTTTTATGAGTGCAAGTCACTGTGGGAAATGAGTTAATCTTAAGTGATTTAGACACGACAGAAAGAGTGTCATTACGGTTAACTTAACTGCATTCTTACTAGTTTAGGACCACATACTAAGTATGAACTAAGACCAACTGTGAAACGGCTCTCAGCCATGAACCCAGTATGCGACATATATTGCTAACACTGTAGTTGGTTAACACAGAGTACATGTCACATTTGGTAGTTTACGTGCAAATTCCGTTTTATATATATATCACTGTTTTCATTACTGTATAGAATTGGCAAGAAGAGGATTGTGTCCATATCATTAAAACTGTCTTGCACTGTCATATCTAGTTTGGGACTGTCATTTTCAAAAATGTTACAAGTACATTCATAACAGTGACTTATAACAGACTCTTTTTTAAATTACTAGTAAAGTCTGGGGATTAAATGTTATTGCTTGTTCAGAAAATCTCCACTGAGGCTGTTCTCATTCACAACCCAGTCAGCAGACACACCCTGATGTGCAGAGGGTTAACAGTTAAAGGTTGCATCAAGCTGTGTGAACTCAGACCAAGGAAAAGCAAGCTGCACAATAAAATACTTAAAATAGTTTTGCTCATTTAGGAGTTTAGTTTCATTCAATTCCTTTGTCTTTTGAAGATTCTTTTGATTGATCTTAAATGGTTCATCTGAGTAAAGGTTAGTCTTCCTGCTGGTTATAGTCTCTCTCCTCTCTCCCCAGACATGGCCTCAGCTCCGGCACAACAGCCCACCCTGACTGTTGAGCAGGCCAGAGGTGAGAAGAGCTGGCCTTCTTTTTTGAATGACATTGGCATTTTCTCTAGCTTTCTTTCTGAGGTGGCACACACCATTGCTGAGGAAATACTGGAGAAACACTGGCAGCATCTGTTCTTTCATTTTAGGCTGTGTTTCTGTCAAGGAGTTGTGTGTGCATACTCTTCTGTTACAGTGTACAGAGATGCTGATGCTGTTTTTGTGTGTTTCAGTGGTGCTCAGTGAGGTGATCCAGGCCTTCTCTGTACCGGAGAACGCCGCGCGGATGGAGGAGGCGCGGGAGAGTGCCTGCAACGACATGGGCAAGATGCTGCAGCTGGTGCTCCCTGTGGCCACCCAGATTCAGCAGGAGGTTATCAAAGCCTATGGCTTTAACAACGAAGGAGAGGGTGAGGCAATGCTCTGTGGCCTAGAAAAGGAATGGATTTAGGCTCAATATTTAACTAGATGCTGATTCAGGAAGGACAATAGGACTGATTAACCCGCTTTTATGGTTTTACAGTGGTTTAGTTTACGACAGTTTTATGAAGTTGATCCTGGGTCTGTTTCACTTTCAGGTGTTCTAAAATTTGCCAGATTGGTGAAGATGTACGAGACCCAAGACCCGGAGATCGCAGCCATGTCAGCCAAACTCAAGTCTCTCCTCTTGCCACCTCTATCAACACCACCTATAGGAGGAGCCATACCAGCTTCATAGGAAATATTAACCTTCCCTGGTTTTGCTGAATGGATATCAAATGTTTATTAAGTGCAAATTGTCTGCAAGGCTACTTTCATTTAGTGCTTTTGACCTAGACGTGATCCTGTCTTCACTTCATCTAATTTTCTTGAATTATGGAAAATAACTCTTCAGACTCGCTGTGGTAATAATATACAACACAGTGTGTGTGTATAACACGTGGTTGATTTCAAGTTCCAGCAAAGATGAAATCCACACCTGAGCTACATTTCTAGTTTCATTAAATGCATCCTTGCAAAAAACGATGTTACTGTAAATTATTGCTTTTTAATGTTTCAGTATTTATTTGTTACATATTACTTTATGGCCATTGTCATGTCATTGAACCTTAAACATTTTCTTTTGATGCCATCTTTTATACCATTTTTATATGCTGTCTGATGTTGACAAATGTTGTCATTCTTAAGTTGTGTATTAAAATTCTTTGAGAAATAGTTTTCTGTGAATCCCGTCTCTTGTGTGGCACTGCAGCAGTCCGAGAAAAAGAAATAAGCAATACCTTCCATACATCCATATTAATAACTTTATTATTGCAATAAGGATTTGGCAACTATGACTTTATAAGTTTACTCTGTTTTTAAAAATACTTAAGCGCTTACACACACATACATATACATATATACACACATTTCCTCAAAGGCAGTTCTCCTTTGACCCTAGCTGTGGTGTTTATGAATAAAACATTATTGTGCCACTATATAAAGTTTGGGTTCATGTCTGGCTCCTCTCTGTTGTGGTTTTGAGTTTGGGTGCAAGCAGACACGACACTATGTGGCTAATAGGATTATCATAGCAGGAGAGTTATACATTAAAAAAATGTCTATTGGAGACCTAGGGTCTAGGTACAGTATGTACAACTGAAGTGTCAGAGTCACTGAAATCATCCACTTAAAAACACAGGAAAGTTCATGTTATCATATGTGATCATAAAGTGCTTTCATATTTAAAAACAAAATGCAAACAATAAGTGCAAAACACGTGCAGCCAGCACCCAGTAACAGATGTGACAGTCATTGTAGACCAGGTGCATATTCTCTGGACTGTAGTCCTCTACTTCTGGATTGTAAATCTGACAATCTTCCATTTGTGTGTCCTGTGCGTTATCACCCCATAGCTTTTCAGATCCAGTGTCATTACCATGCGTACAGTAAAATAAAAGGCATTCCCAGGGAGAAATGCTGTTTAGTCTCTTTCATCTGGGTGTCGGTTAAAAGTTGTGCGTTCACACACAGAATAATGCCAGAGGGTGGATCCAGTATTGCTGACGGTGGCACATCTCAAAGTCTTGGCTGGCGAGCTCAGTTTGCGCAGCGCTCCCTCTTGTGGTGAGCAGTGGTTTAGTCCTTCAGCCTGCTGGGCGGCTCCAGTCATGATGAACCGGGGCAGGAGAGCTGGACAGAGGAGGACGACCTCACATCTCAAAGTGGCGAAAGATGCTCTCGACGTAGCCCAGCACCCTCTGCCAGTCCGGCCCGCCTGCCTTCAGCATCTCCTCCACCGTCTGTCGCACAGTTACCATTAAAAGACCAGAAACAGCTCTAAAATGTTATCATGAATTAAGAGAGATCTACAAATCGAGCTCCTCTGTGAAAAGCCTGTCATCAGAGAAAAGCACTTTGCCCCGATCATAAATCTTTCCCCCTCAGAGAGACATGGCTGATCACAGCTGTATTGTCTGAGATGTTATGTGACAAGCTGCATTCCGCATCAGAAGTGTGTCGTGCAAAATGTCTTACCAGCATGGCTACGATTCCCACGCTCTCTCCCGTCTGAAAAGCCAGGTCCAGGTTTTCCTTCTGCAAGAAGAAACCACAGCAAAGTCAGAATCATCTCATCACCTCTTAACTACACATTTCTACAGATTCATGTAAGAAGGCCTTGTAAACTTTATAGAAATAGTCATTACTGCTATTACTGAGTGGATATCTGGGCATTTCATTCTGGCTATTACATAATCTGTGCATTACATTGCATATGTGCATTAGATACTGATACATTTGTATTTTCATTATTAAGTTTATACATACTTATATTTTCGCACATAATTGACACCTACACATGTTTAACCCCACAATTGTTTGCATCCTATTTTATTGCATAATTGCTTTATTAGTCTCCTCCTTTTATTAGTTTTTATTGCTTATTTTTTATATTGCTTTTTCTCTATTTGTCTTTTCCCTACTGACTCCTGTTAATTTTGCTGCTGTAACGACTTAATTTCCCCACAGGGATCAATAAAGTTTCATCTGATATTATCCCTCATCTAATCTGTTACAGAGGGTGAAACAGCAGCCTTCCGGTTACCTTCAGGACAGTCACATTAAAATACAACGCCGCCATCTTAATGCCCACATATCACTTTAACCACACTGATATATACATTGGGTTTTTGTGTGGCAATGTTATTTTTCAGAGGTCTAGTGTAATATGAAATTAACCATCTGCAATTGTACAAGTATATACATTTTTGTGTTAATTGTGCTAATATTAGTGCAATTTCAATGGCATCTCTACCAGTACGGTTCATCAGATATATCAGTTTGCTGATATATCAGGCCTATATTGTATTTTTTATGTCTGTATAACCAGCAATGAAAAATAATTTTCTTTGTACATTTGATTTATTAATTTTTTAAAACTTTTTATTTAAGTGCTGAATGTATTCCAGAGTTTCCCGCCTTCAACAGGTAACCTTAAAGGTTTTAGTGTCCCATGATGGTCTAAATGCTGTTTTAGAGGCTACTCTGCCCCGAAGAGTAAAAATCTGGGTAAAACACTGAAAACCTGTCATTTTGGGGAGATTCTTTGCATGAAAATGGTCAAATTTAAACATGTTAAATAACGGCACAAAATATCTGCTATCGGCAACAAACCCACAATGGTTGAACCCTGCCAACAGATGACAATGTTAGTGCACTGGTGCATTGGTTGGGTCTACTCTGTATTGATTGTTTTACCTTGTCTGCAGGGTTGAGGCTGCTGTATGGGATGTGAGAGGGTAAATAGGTGTGGTACACAGCACAGAAGGCCAAGCCATCCTCCCAGCTACTGCTGAAGTTGGTGATCTCAATGTTCTGCCACAAAACATAATGATTCAGAGAAGATACGATTGGTTATAGCCTACCAGTGTCTCCTAAACTATGAGTCAGGACTAAAAAGTGGTCAAGGACACTTTTCTGGTGAGTTCCATGTTTTAATTAGCCTGGACTGAATACCTGAGGTCAAAAAATATAAGAAACCCATTTCAATTGTGTATCTCATGAATGGTGAAATTCTCCCCTCTAACCTTATAGCCTTGGGTCCGACTCTGGCACCAGCGCAGCAGGGAGTTTCTCCTGGAGCCGCCGTGACGCCGCAGCAGAGCGCTGAAGCCATCCTGAGGTCTGAGGAGGAGAGAGAAGACTGTAAGCCCCTTTCACAAAGAAGAGCTCTCATTTAGAAATTAGGTATTGCTGCTAAGTCTCATTCACACTGCCCATTGAAGGTGAAATTAGTGTGATTTTTACCGCCCCCGTAGCACAAAATGACTACAATATATCTGTGGGGGACGATAGGCTGAGATTTCTGGCTTTCAAAACTCACTTTCCGGCCCGTACTCTGTTCTGGAACAAAAATTTCAAGACTCCCAATGATTGAAAGTCACAGATTAATTAATGCCTCAGTAAAAGCCATAAAAGTCAGCATGAACCCTCTCACACTGAAGTTGTAATGCTGGAATTCATAACAGATTTTTTGAGTGATTCATTGCAAACCATTTCAACAAGTCATAGAATGTGGCAAGCACTTTTCACACGGTATAAAAAGGTAGCTTCAAGCTGAATTTGTGACTATAGGTTGGAATGTGGCTTCATGCTGGTTTTGAAAATGCAACTCTGACTCATTCATATGATAGAGCATTATTTACCAACCCACAAGGCAGAATCAAGCAGGGCACATCTGTGTAAAACAGACTGTAGTGACTGTTGAGGGGTTTTGTCAGTGCCAACAAAGAAAAGAATGCAATATCCACTTACCTAATATAATCTGAGTTTTGGTCCTCATCCTGTTTTTCTGCCGGACAAAAAAAAAAAAAGCAGTCACAAACAAAGCAGCTATCCTTGGTAAACTTATCAAATTGTCAAAAAGAATGCCATGGTGGGTAAGTAAACTTGAGCTCACTTGTATAAAAGCTGGACCAGCTGTCCTGCCGTTGTAAAATGCGATCCATCCTTCTCCCTTTGGCTGGCTCTTCTTTCTGGAAGGGGAAGAGACACTAAGGACTGATTCTACATTGCTTCATCATCAGCAAATGTTGATATAGCATTTGATATAATTATGAAAGTATACTGAACATTTTCACATCAGTTCAATTGCTTTACCTTGCATAGTGGCAGTGTTGTGCTTGTGTTTTGCGAGGTCCCGTTCTGAGTGGAGGTGTCAATTGGGAGGGGGAGTCGAGACAGGCTCCTAAAAGACAGAAAGTTTGCATGTTTGATAATACCTTCTTGTCATAGAGGTCACACACATTTCGTGTAGACTCACCAAGATCGCTCAGACAGCATCACGATCCTCCTTGGATCTCTCGGCCCACATCCCTCCTCTTTCTTCTTCTCTATGGCGGCCAAGCTGCGCAGGTACGCCTCCGCCACACCCTTCCCCGTCAGCTTCCCTGTCCCGTTTGCCTCCTCGGGAGCATCTTTAACATCCATCCCTTCATTTGCTTCGCTCTCCTCTTCTTGCTTTTCAACACTTTCAGCTTCTGCCTCCGCTGGTTTTTCCTCCGCATCTTTCAGCGTGTCTTCCTCCTGTTTGTCCGTTTCAGTCTGGCCCTCCTCAGAGTCTTTTCCCTCCGCCTCTTTATTAGAGTCCGTTACGTCTTTGGCCCTGTGTGATTCCCTCAGGGCGTCCAGCTCGGCGCGCTCCCGCTGGCCCTGCAGGGTGAGTTCAGACAGGCGGCGGCGGGCGTCTCTGTGCTCCGCTCTGAGCCTCTCCAGCTCTCCGTCCTTGTCCTGCTGTCTGCCGAGAGCCTGGGCCAGCTGCTCCTCCGCGGCCCGGTGGCTCTCTTGGAGCGAACCCAGAGCCTGCTCCGCTTCGCCCCGCAGCCTGTCGGCCACGGACACCGCCACCTGCAGGTCGCACTGGAACTGCTGCCACTCGGCCCTCTCCTCCTGCCGCGGGGGAGAGGAGAGGGAAAACCCACCATCAGACTGAATACACAAGTTATTCCTTCCGTCTTGTACAGCTCAGCCTATTTGTGGCCATTAACACGTCTCTTTAAAAGGGCAACAAGTAAAATGTTTACTGACCCATAGCCCAAAATGACCATAACATATCTGAAGGGGGGTTGATAAGGTTGTTGCTCAATACCAATGACTCAATGATTACTTCACCAGGTGCTGAGATTTCTGGCTTTCCAAACTCACTTTTGATTACTTTTGATTTTGGAACAAAGGCTCCCCCCACCCATTGGAATTTCAACACACCCACTTTTGTTTTAATGGAAAAACACAAAAACACATGCAGAACCTAAGGCAGAAATATTTCCAACAAAAACATCTGCATACTTGTATTGTTGGTAAGATAAACGAGGTGAAATGCACCAGCTGACATATGATTCAACGTCCAGCGCACACATGGAGCGTGTGTGTTATGTGTGTCAATCAATAAAGCACTACAGTGATAGTGTACTGCAAACACACCCAATAAATAGGGACTTTGCATTGGCCCACAAGAAATCCAAACAAAAAACACTGTAGCCTTGGATGAGTTCATTGCCTGTGAATGCGATGACTATTTAACAAAAGTATCTGAGGTTAACTTTATAGACTTTATGATACAAAAATCTTTCTGAGAAAAGAAATCTTCCACCTGTGCCGGCCACCAAACTGCTTATCATAAAGAAGCAGTAGGGTCCCACTGTTTGCAGGAAATATGAAATACATTTTTTTCCAGGACATTATCAATCATAGTGTGTAAAGATACAGTATATCAATCTCAAGTCTCTTCACTGCAACTTGCATGTCGTGGCAGCATTTCTTAATATGATGATGTGGTGCCTTGTAATATAGTTATGCTGCTTAAGATATTTAAATATGTCTTATGGCCTTTGATCATTAGAGGTAGCAGGGTGCAAGGGAATACTATTTTCTTAAAAATACTGCACCTGGACCTAACACATCTTATTTTCCACAATCATTCAAGTTTTCAAAGTTCTCCATGACATTTGATTTGACATTTCATTTATTTAGCTGACATGTGGCCAAATCATTTTCCCTTGCTGTGTCAGTGGCAGGAGGAGAGGGGAATGAGCCACATGGGTGACTGCAGCTCTGCAGGCAGGGAAGTGACAAGTTGTAGGTTTTAATAAGATTTCTAAGTTTTTAAATTATCCCTTGACTGATCAAACTTCATTTTTACATGACCTGGAACGACCAACGGAAATATGTTCTGAAACGGGAAAACATACCGGTCAGTTAAAACGATTGAACCGAGCGCAAAGCGATGACGGCCGCTGTGATGCCTGCAAATTCGTATGCCGCCCCCGTGTCTGATGCCCCCCCGGCACCGTGGACACAGTTCCATGTTGCAGCTACCTATAATTGGGTGACAATTTAAGTAGGAAGTAGGGCTTTGTCTCTGACTCACCCTCAGTGTCTCCTTCAGGCTGTGCACCTCCTCAACCAGCTCATCTCTCTCCGTTACCAAGCGCCGGAGCAGCTCTGACACAGACAGGACAAACACAAAAGCCCAAGGGGTTGTGGAATATTAAGGAGTGCATGGAAATAGATTTAACTCTTAACTATCACAATTGGTAACTGATCCATTACATTTACTGGAGAGCAACACAGTAGGCAAACTACAGTTACCACTGAAAATATAGGTTAGTTCTTGTTGGATTACTCAGATATAACAATGGCTGATCACGGTTGTAAATGATAACATTACAATTACAGTCTGTAATTTGGACTAAATAATAATAAACTTTATTATATAGCACTTTTCACAACAGGAGTTGTGACCAAACTTGACCAAAATGGTAAAGTAATGGCAGTAAAAGGTACATGGCAAAAAGAAGCAATAGTGAAGGAAAGTAAAACTGTAAGATGTTAATAACTGAATTAAATATAATTTAATTCAGTATTAGACGATGTTATGAACAGGCCTTTTTGTCCCAATGGGTCTTGAGGAGAAATTTGAAGGAGGACACTGATTTAGCCAGTCTAACCTCCTCCTCTTATCCATTTAACTCTAGATTCTGTATTGACAATCCAAAAGTATCTCAGTGTAACTTTGTGGATGGGGAAACAAGCCAGACAAAGTGTAAATACTGCATAAATACTGCGAGGAAGTGATATGCATGACAAACGAAGCTTTGCTGTTTGTTTGGATCAGCTGACGATCAGCTGATGCTGCCTGAACCAACACAGACACATTCAGCGCTTCAAACGAGGCGCTCCATTTTAGCTGTCAGCTCCTAATTCATCCCCTGTCTGCCACATGCTGCTTCCTCCCTGCACCCCCTGTCTGCTTCCTTATTAATCAAATACACTTTGCAATGGTATGTTTCTGTCGGCTTGTCTCTTGAAATGACGCATATTCCGTATCTCAGTGATATGCGTCTGCTGGGTTCTGTTCTGTTGCCCTGTGGGGGGTTGATTGCGCTCCCCGCTGAATCTTCAGCATGCTGCTTGGATTCACACAGGGAGCAGAGCAGAGCCTGTACCGCCAAATACAACTGTATAACCTCGTACAATAATGGTGTTGACTTCATGGTGAAGAGTGTTCCTATTTTCCTATTTTTTGCGAGGGAAAGAAAAATCCGATTTCAATGTGTATACTGGAGACGCATTTATTTTATGTCAGGTGTAAATATAATCCAGCTAAATCATATCTACACACAATCCAGATACAAGACACATGTTAAATCTTAGTGAAAAAGGGGCCACAAAAAGCAATGCCTTGATTTAAAGCAAATAACTGACCTCTGCTGCTTGTTGGCAGCTTTGTCAGGAACAGCCTTTGCTTTATCTTTTCCTCATTGCCCTGCGTTGTATATTTATGTGTGCAATAAATAACTTAAAGGGGAAATAAGTATGGTTTTCCATGCCCCATAGTGCACAATGACCGTAATATATCTGCAGGGATTTGATAGGTCATCAATACCAATGACTCAACAATTATTTCGCCAGGTGCTAAGATTTCTGGCTTTCAAAACTCACTTTCTGGCCCGTATTCAGTTTTGGAACAAAAACGCCACGTATTTGCATTTCAAGACTCTCCATGCCGCTTCCTCTGATATGATGTGAAGACGGCAAGAGAGGAGTGTGTAGGAGGAGACAGCTTCTGCCAATATTGACCAATAGAGGTCAATAAAGGTCATAGGTCACTTAAAGCCCCTTTAAGGAAAGAAAACAGAAAGCCGTGTGGATGTGGAGGGAGGGCCTACCTACTGCTCCTGTGGTGACATCCTGGCCCGGAGTGAGGCCCAGCGAGGCCCGGTAGTGCTCCATCAGACTGAGCAGGACCAGGGTCATCTCCTCCCCGGCCCGCTCCGCCACCGCCTGCGGCTCCAGCCCGCTGTCCCGCTCCTGCCAGCTCTGCTCTGACGGGGAGCCCCTGGACGGAGGCAGTGACACCGCCGCCTCGCTCCCCTTTCTCCCCGGGGAAGCGACGCCGTCTACGCTGATCACCGCCCATTCTGCGGGAATGGACAGTTTTTGCGTCCAGTCGGAGGGGGGGTTGCCGCCGGCGGCCTCGGGCGACGGCGTGCCTTTCTGCTGCTGCGCCTTATTGGTGGATGCTGAGGAGGGGGAGGCCATGGCGGTCAGCTCTGCTTCCGAGGGCGTGGTGGGAGGCGTGTGGAAGAAATCTAAAGGAGAACCTGGGAGGGAGAGCAAAATAGACACTGAGGAGGCGTAAGAAAGAGAGAGAGTCAGAGAAGAAAAGGATAGAATACCACTGTCCTGAGCTAATTCTAACTTTAAAAAAATCAAATAGAGGATGGAAACACTCGGGTGTGGTGAATGCAAACCCCCCCCCCCCTCCTCACTGCTTTTCTTCGATGCAGATGCAAGCAGTCAGTGTCTTCTCCCTCATTTACTGTGCTGGAGCTGATTGATGCGGCAAAGAGCCTCTCCTGCCAACGCCTCGGCTGGAAAACACACACTGATCCCCCATGTGGCCCGATCCGGGGAGACACACTACTTCACTGGATCTACTATCTAACGGCAGCTCTCACTGCAGCCACGAGGCCGTTACATCTGTAGGCCATACTGCCAGTATCCTGCAGAAAACACGTGCCTCCGAAAAGACGCTTTTCCAGGAATTGAGAGAAATATGCTTGATGCATTATTAATAATCTGGCTTGGTCCCAGGATCATGAAACATCCTCTACAATGTCAGCTGTCAGCTGCAGTGAGAAAACAAAAGAGCAAAGTTGGGGGTATGCAGTTTCTGCCTGACACTGACGATATGCTATTGATGCTGTGCACTGACTGTTAACACATGCAGATGTAAACAGGCCACAGGGGATCGACACCTGGCCAGACTTAAGAAATCTCTCCTGCTTCCCTTCCCTGCCCTTGTGCGGGGCTGCAGGATTCTGCCGACTCGACGTTTCCCTGGCAGGGGCGTGATGTATTCTGTTGGGCTACGGCAGCGCGCGAGCTCGCAGCGGAGCTATTCTCATCCCAGCCCGAGTCCGCTCCCTGCATACTGACAGCCAGGAGACGAACGCCAGGGGCAGCATGTAAAACAGCTGTAAATGGGAGTCGGAGCGAGTGAATGAATGAGTGGCCGAGTGTTTTCAGTTAGAAAACAAGGCACGTAAAGCTGGACTGGGCAGTTTCACATGTTGGTGGCCCCAAATGGCAGCGAGAGGCAGCTGTTTGAGATTTAAAGAACCCATGAAACGGCATTTTGAGAGCATCTTGCTGTGATGTATTTCCTGTTGAAACAGGATATTGGGGCAGAACATAACGCGAGGGAGGGATCATTCAAAAACCAATGGGAGATCAGTTAGGGAGAGAAAGGCAGTTTTATTTGATGGGAGCGGCGGAGGGGACGGATTGCTCAAAAATCTGTGATGATTTTATTGGCTGGAATTTTTATTCATACCTGCTGGTACACCATGAGGTCACCGTTAAAGATACAATGTTTTCCAGGAAATAAAAGTAATGGGATTTTTGATATAAAAATACAAGAAAATAAAACATTCTGAATTTTTTGGCCATTTATTGTTAAATATGTGGATATTATGACATGGAAAAAAAAGGTGAAAAAGTCATTTTTCATTTCATGGTGACTTTAAGGTCTTTAGTACCCAAAAGTCATGCGATGTGACGTCAGTAAACCAGACACAGCAGGCTCATGTTTACCAACCCGGCCGGTCTGTGATGATTTAATCCAAAGAATACCAAAGGGATGAGAGAGGCAAAGATCTAATGAGTGACTCCAGCTTTCTCTGGACAGAGAGCTGCTCACTGCTGTTTAGCAGACAGTTTCTATTTGGCTCTTAACTTTCGATTTGCCACTTCCCATCTGCTGAGAAGATTTCCTGCCAACGATCATACCAGACAGCAGAATTTCATTTGGGCAATTATGGGCGAATCTACAGCATCTCAGTTAGGGGGGATGGGACGCTCTTCTCTGTTGCAGCCCCACTTTGTGATTTATGCTGATGAGTGTATTTTTACACAAAAATCTCGCCTAGTGCAGCTTTAAAAAAGACATCAGATAACTTGATTGAATGTGTTTAATGAGTGCTTCTGCTTCCATATATCAGTGTTTTTCCCATTTTTACAGGACAAGGAACATGATGAGTTTTCTGTCTTTACATATTCCTGGCAGTGGAGGGGAATTTTCCAGCACTATGGGCCTTTCTCTGCTGAATGAACAGACATATAACTATGCTCTCTTTTGCAAACACAGACACTGAATGGGACGCTGCTTCGCGAGGAACACAAGGTACTGACTGTGGGAACCAGGAAGAGAATAGTCTGAAAACTATTCCGTCTAACAGTTTAATAGACTGAGAGGTGACAATCCAAGCATTCATGCGAGAAGCTGGCCATACACAGTGTGTGTGTGTGTGTGTGAGAGAGAGAGCGATAGAGAAAGTAATGAAAGAGTGAATGTTAAAGTATGTTCCATAAATGTAACACTTTTTCAATTAGCTGACTTCGTACAAAACAGCAGCATTTTCAATCAGCTGTATTTTGAAATGAGCTGTGAAAATCAGCAATTTTTCCATAGTGTTTCAAAATGAAACCATTGTGTGTGTGTGTGTGTGTGTGTGTGTGTGTGTGTGTTTGTGTGGAATTGCCTTTGTGCTCAGGTGGGCTACCTGTAGTGCCATGGCTGTCCTTGCCAGCGTGGTTACCCATGATCCAGCAGGGGCAGGCAGCTGGATGGTCTATCCCAGTGTCCTTCACTCTCTCCTCTGTCTTGTCAGGCCCACTGCTGTGTGGACGGGGAGCAAATCACAGCATAAATATTTCAGCAATATGACTCACTGCTGAACTTTACTTCACCAGAGCAAATAAAAAAAAGGAGTCTGAGGACTACCTGATTATGTCAACCGAAGTCAAGTCTTACAAGTCCTTGCTTCGAGAAATCTTTAGCCCAGGCTTTCCTAAAGCAGGGCCACCTTATATGAAAATTGGGCTCTAAGAAAAAAATCCTCATTAAATTAAAATCTCATTCTATACGCCCAGGTAGACCTCCCTAACAACAATAAAAGCCTATACTTAACCTACAATTCATTTTAGAAGGATACTATACAAGTATCACAGCAAAACTATAACGTAAGATAAGGTCACTGCTCTCACTATAGAGTACCACAGACACACTGTTAAATCCCTATAGTAATATTAAAGGGGGATTATAGTGGTTTTTACTTGGGGCTATCTGACAGTGACAAAATGGCTTAAGGCCATCTATGGTACACCTCAGGCAAAGTATCAAATCACTAGACAACCAGGATTCTATAGGTCTACATGTAATAACATTAATGCAGACATGTTGCACACATGATTCATAACCCACTATAGCCTATGACCCATAAAATTAGTCATTATTAGGAGGTGATAAATTGTCGACGGATTGAAGAGATGTGGGATGTAACTGACTACTTGCTGTAGTAAGTTGTTTTGATTGGGACCGGCCTGTCTGCAGGAGGCCTACTGTAGTGTCTAGGCGGTCTAGGCTATCATGTGTAAGCATTGCCACGATACATGCCGTTCTCTCGTAATGAGAACATGACAGGCCAAACTCCATTCTATAATCTGGCAATTTAATGTCGCCTAGCTTATAAGCAAACATACATACTTGTAGAACATAACTCTAGACATTTCTGAAATCGTTAGTGTCCACTGGTAAATTCGGCATACATATGATCCACCAAACAGCACTTTATGTCAACACAATTTAAACTTTTACAAGTTAACACTGTTGACAGTTTTGGTTCACACTGTTTTGCTTCACACTGGCGAACCTACTCCGAAACTTGAAATTGTATTGAAATAAGTGCTGCTTGGTGTATAGGATGTATGCCGAATTGAAGAGAGCCCACTAACCATTCTAGAAACGTCTTAAAATATGCTCTGCCAAGTATGGACGTTTGCCGACGAGCCACACAACCTTAAATTGACCAATTTTTCAGCAGAATTCGGCGTACATCTCTCTTCATACAGAGAGAACCGCCCGTATCGGGGCAGGTAAGAGGATTTTGCAATATCGTTTTGGCGTGTGGCCTAGGTTGTATCCTAGCACCAACAATGCACACTGAAGAAGACACACGACATGCACCGTTAACCTCCAGATCCATTCACCCATCCTACCTGCTCAGCCTATCCGCGGGGCGCCTTCCAGTTTGGACACCGACTGTCCGGTTTTCCCCCTCCGGCTGTCTCGAGTCGACCTTGCTCTTTTCTTCGTCAGGTCCCCCCTATTTCACCGGCAGTCTCGGCCAGAGTTGTTGAGAATCATTTTTGTAACAGCCCATATTCACCGCAAAGCTACAGGAAAGCAGCCGTCATCCATAACTTAAGGTGCAATTCCCAATCCCCAACTCTCCTTCGCCTTTAATTCCAATGCGACAAAAAGGGGAGAAGGAGGGAGAAACAAACTGGTTGCGCAGCAGCTGCAGCCCCGACTCGACGGCATGAGTGTTAACAACATCCAATGGAGCAGTTTCTCAAAATGTTTTCACGCAAGTCATGATTCAATAGTCTACATTATGTGTTACACGGGGATAGGCGTGCAGTCATCAGGCTAAATGCGGTGGAAAAGCAATGCATGGAAGCCGGTTGGAGTAATTATCTTTTGTTAAATGCAGGTGTGGTGGCGGGCAGGTAACAGGTTAGAGGCTTCACACGGTGTACAGCCGTCATATCTCACATATCTGGCATATCTCACAAGAAGTGAAATGAAAACAAGCTGAACCATCCAATTAATCCTTAGCAGACAAGCAGCCAAGACGGCCTGTTGGGGGGGGGAAACTCCGTTACAGGTCCCCAAAACGGGGTCCGAGGGCCTCCAGGGGTCGTTGAGGGGGTCCCAAGGGGGTCCACCAGCAAATTGAGGAATAGTTTTATGTCACTGGAATGTATAAACGTGTCGCCAAAATGTACATGGTTGGCAATTGTGATTTTAGTTTTCACTCTCCCCACTGTGGCTATCACCCACCTACAGTATAGACAGTTCTGCAGCTCTATACCAAGTCATATCTAACAACATACATCCTCTGACGTGGGGTTCCTTACGACACATATATATCAAAGTCTTACTAAATCCAACTGATCTATTTGGGGGTCCTTGACATGGAAAGGTTTGGGAGCCCCTGCTCTATTACGTCAATCTAAGGGCCCATGCTTATTTTTTTTGTCCCTGGTGAGCTGAAATGGTTTGTGCAAAGTGCTTTAAAACAGATAGAAGAAAAAAAAAACCCAGTAGTACTGTTCAGAAGTTAGGGCGGCCTCTACTGTCCATGTAAATAAGAAACAACTAGGATACATTTTCCAACAAGAGATACAGTGATGTAGTAGTAAATCAAAATGCAGTCTTTTATTCTTGTTGATCATCATAGGGTAAATAACTACCAATAAAACACAAATCAATATTTTCAGAAAAGGATTGATCTATGATTTTTCCCTTAGAAGACTCACATGACCTACACCAGTTTGATTTATAATAAATGTCAGCCTAAATGTCAGGTACTGTTCTGCAAATTAAAAGGTGGATAAAGTGATTTTATGTGGGAGTAATCGATCTACATTCCCATCATGGAAGGCTGGTCATGTTGGTTGAGCTTGTTTATCTAGAGACTAAGTCATTCTAGCACTGCATTCAAATTACCAACAAGTTAGACATTACTCAAGCTCAAGCATTGAGCAATTGGAAGAATGATAATCTGCCGGATCTCACTTTAGGATAGGTGTTGTTTAGCCTGTAAAATGAACTGGGAATATTTAGTGGATGCTCTCTCCACAAAGTTGCCTCTGCTACAGCAGCTTTCTGACTGACATAACCTGTTTCAGTCAGATTCAGCTTCCTGAAGTAGTCTGACCAATCACCAGGGCCCAGTTTTTCCAAAACATCTGGATCCAAATTATACAGATTTTTTGCGAGTTTTGCGATCGAGGATCAGACTGATGTTGTCAGTTTTTCAAAATAATTAGCAGATAGGATCATTCTGATCCAGATACCACAAGATCAAGATTACAGAATCCGGATTTGCAGTCTTGAAGTAGACCTATATAGAATCTCATTTATCAAAAACCAAAAAACAACAATGCAATTTTCACACATCCTCACATCCTATTAGAAATGTTTTGAAAAAAAGTCAAAAAGGAATTAAAACAAACATCAATGTATTTCAATTCAATATATTTTCTCCTCTCATGGTGACTAGAGTTTATTGTTGGCAATTATTATACCATATATAGTATTTTTGGACATTGTAAACTTTTTATGTGTTTTCAAAACCATTATAAATCACCTTACAATACATAAAACAATAGAAAAAATACTGTAGAAAAGAAAAAACCCCAAAGTGAAATGAAATTTAAAAAAGACGACAACAAAGTGTGTGTAAGGGCAACTTCTCAGTCACATAGTCACATTAAGCAAGAGTATGCAAAGGTGAGTTTTAAAAAAGCTTAAAAAGACACTGCCAAGGATTTCAGGTAGGAAGTTCATTAGAAAAAAAGTCTCATCATCTCTGGTGTGTACACAGCCTACAGGCCCCCTGGGAACAAAACTCATTACAAAGACAGTGTACACTTGTGTATTTTTAGGGTCTCTGCAATGTGGGCAAAGGTCAAGAGAAGCAGACAGTTTTCAGCTTGCGGCTGTTTCTATGCACCGGAGCCACACGATTTCTCTGTGACCTAAGCCTCTGCAGAATCATTTTCTTAGCAAATCTCACCATCCTCCTTACCACCCATCCCACTCACTTCTATTACCATACACAATCGTCTCCAAAGCTTAAGGCGCTTCAAAACAACAGGCTGGGCTGGCTGGCTGCTTCTGCAAAGTTTTTTTTTTCTTATCTTTATTGACTCAGGGAATGTGTTCTGAGCTTGCAGGCTCTTTTTCAACACTCATACAGTTTGACACCATCACACCTACATCCTGTCCAGTACAACTACAGTCTACTAATGCTGGCCACCAGGAAGCTCCGCTGCAGTAATTAATGTTCAAGTGTCTTGTCTAAGGGCACTTCAACAGTAATTGTTGAGGGAGAGGAAAATTCTTATTCACTCTCGTTCCCTAGACAGAATTTTCCCAGCCTGAGATTTTCACTGATGAATATCCAGTTACAAACCTGATTCCCTTACCACCTCCCCAGTCTCAACACTAATGCCTTGAAGCAATTAACGATTTTTCTGACCACTAGAGGGCGACAGAACAGAACCCGCAACAAGTTTACTAACTTAACAAGGTTACTCGCTCTCTTCATCGATTTTTTTTGGGATGGGAGGGGGTGAGGGCCGCTTTTAAACAGCGAGGGAGGAACGAGCTAGTTTAAAAAAAATGAAGACTGGTATGCTTATGTAAAGTCTGCTTATTGCAGATTTAATATAAAAAACAAACAAAAAAACAACACAATAATAAAAAATAAATGAATAAAAGTACAGCAGGGAACAACAATGGAGGATATACTTGTCTGTCATTGTAGACTTATTTGTTTTATTTCTTGCTCCAGCTATCCATCTTTAAAGTACCTAGCTAGGTGTAAGTTAGCTAACGTTAGACATCAAGCAGGCTAATTGGTCCAGCTGTGATATTTTGCTTATCAGGTAAAGTAGGTTTCACAAACTACATTTAAATTTAAAGTTTCTTGCCTTAAAGGACACACTATAGACTAAACTCACCAAATGCAACTCAATAGACTAAACTGACCAAAGGCCATATGAATTCAACTCAGGAATTCTGCTTTATGGTGTATTTTCACTTTAAATTACACACATCATGCTACGACATAGGCTAACTCACTTTATTTACGTAAGCTAATTTGTTATCCAGATGTGTAGGCTATACTTGTAAAGAGTCAAAGGGGGCGCTTTGACTTTTTCATTACTTTATTTTGTCTACTTAACTTAAGTGTGTGCTTAGGGTGCTGAGAAGTTCCATTTATTTTTTTTAAATAGGTTACATCGTGTACAAGTAGGCTACTGTAGGTGTAGACTTTGTAAAAATGGCGTCTGATACAGGCTGTCTTCAGCGGAGGAGCCGTGCTGTCAGTGGGCACAACAACAGAGCTAGATAAGTCATCTCCAAAGAATGAAGTGTGGTGCTGCAGGACTTGCGTCGGACAAGATATAAAAAGCCTTCATCATGGGAAACTACGACCGCTCTGCCGCAGATGTTTCACACGAGCCAGGCAATGAAGATTTCCACGGATGCCAGGGGACATGATCACCTTTTACTTATTTATTGCCCGTTTATTATCGTCGTTTGGTTCCATGAAGTGACCTTCTCTGAGGCGGAAGATGTCAGCGCTGAAAAAGGTAAGGAGGGAAGCAGAGAGTCGTGTATGTGCATGAATTGAGCTCACAGCCCAGACTGTCATTACTGCTGCTGCTGTTGTTGTTGTTATCTCAAGTGCAGGCACTGAGTCTGGTGCATTCTTGGATTTTGACGTAGTTCACTTGAAGACAGTGTAATGCTGAAATTTGAATGATCAGTAGTGATCATGTGCAGACTGAAACTGTAGATTTTGGAAACTGCTAGAAGTTGTGCAGGGCATGAATGAGTCACTGAATTATTTTTCAATAGTTGGGGTGTTTTCCTGCTCTAATCAATCAATATCCTTGAATGATGCATGCTGTGTAGGTGTGTGAGAAATGATTAGAGCAGATGGGGGGTGTGTGTAGGGGGAGGATGGAGGTGGTTCTAGTGGTGGTGTGTGTATGTGTGTGTGTGTGTGGGGGGGGTATTTCTCCCTTGGTAAAAGTCACTGTGAATGGAGGGAATCCACACAGCTTCTTCCTTAGGCTTCTTCATTCTCTGTAGTGCCCACTTCTTCCCATTGTGTTGCTCCCCTCCATTCAACAAATATGTGCGCCTGGAGTGACTCAGCTTTATTGTACTATAACCGTCATCCATCTTTTCATCTGTCACAGGTGTTGCCATGGCTACTACAGACTCACTGCTGTCTTTTCTTTGAGAAGGAACCAGGTAAGAGGTGGGAGGGGTGGCTAAATCAAAACTAAATGGGGAAATGTCATTCTTGCCACGCTGATGTGCAGCTATGTGTGTTTTTGTACAACCGATTCATAGTATGGGGAATGTGGAGGAATGACAGCACGCCTCGGTGTGAATGTAGTGCTGTCCACATTCTGCGGTGGAGTTGCTTCGTTGTTCTTTTCAGGCAGCGAGTTTTCCTAACTGGTAGCAGTTAGGAAGTTTGGACTCTGTTGAGCTTGGCACAATGTCTGCAGTTGGTGCTATTAGTGTCATCATTAAGTGAATTCAGAGACCTTGAATAAACCCTCCAGCCCCACATGACCCTGATGGGAATAAGCGGGTAAATACAATGAATGAATGAATAATGTCAGATGAGATGAAGAAAATGATCCCAGAGGTCTTTCCTTAAAGTTGCTTCTCGGGTGGAAATACTGCAATCCTTCTTCTCATTCTTCTCATTCTTATGAATTGAACGTACCTGTCTGTTATGCCGGCACACACGGCACTTATGCGTTTGGGAGTAGAAAATGACTCAGTCCTCATCAGAGAGGAAACTTGTACTTGTGCTTGCATGAATAATATTTCCATCATTGATGCTGTGACCTAGATAGTGTTGATGGTCGAGTTAATGTTAAGCCCAGCTCTAAAATGCTAGTGGCTGTTGTGATGTGTGGAGAGTTTGGGCGTTGAGTGTAATTGAGATAGCAGTTAGTTAGATAAACTCTACAGTACTGCATTTCACAATAAAGGTCAGAGCACAGCGTCCCATCCCAGGACCAAACACTGCATGGGTCCTTTCTTAGGGCATCACAGATGAACATATGCAGGCTTACATCAGCGCTAACCTCAACTACTATTAACCTGATGGTTAAAGTAAAGGTCACTGTGAGTTCATATATGGGTGATCATTTTAAATATTTTGTGTGTTTTAATTTATTTGATGATATATACATAGTGACAGGATAGCAGAGAGGCAAAGGAAAGGTGAAGCAAAGCAGCAAAAGTCCAAAACTCACCATGTTACAAGTGCATGATATCTGTCTTTACCCATTGTCACATCTCACAGCATTAATTAATGTGTAATCCTCATGAGTTCAGTATACATACAATCAAGATAGTTGCTCTGAATTGCCCAGTTTGCTCTGTTTCTTCCCATGATTCCCACCACGAAGAATAGCATTCTCTTGCATTTTGAGCTCAGTTTTGACTAGTTTTTACATTGAGACTTTACTACTTTGTTCTACTGATGGAATATCTAAGGTGGTGCACATGTTGCACATTTTGCAATTGTTTGCTTGTGTTTGGTGTGTTGCATTTTCATCCAAGCTTCTAAACCATAACACCATCCTGACATAATGACTTTAGGTTTCAGGTTTGATCTTGACTCAATCCACACATCTTTTCTTGACTGTGCTCACCTGGGTATAAAGGAGTTGTATCAGACCTCTGAAATCTTAGAGCTGCATAGACCGTGCTGTCAGCATTTACCATGCTGGAACAATGATCATATATGTATTATTGTCATCATGCACGCTTTCTGAAAATGTCTATTTAAGCATTGTGAACGGGCTGACAGTCGAGTTTTAGCCGAACCACACATCGGAGATTATCTCGTAGTTAATCGCGTGTAGTTAATCGTTCTGCTGTGCCTTTAGAGGCGTTGTCAGCACTGTGGTTCCTGTTGAAGTGAACATACGGCATACGGGAATATCTGTGCTTGTTTGATGTGCATAACCTAAAGAATTTCTAAAGCGCTTTCCTTATCAGTCATCCACAGAACTTGCACTTGATCAAGCCTTACTCATCAGTTTCTCAAGGTTGAGGCAGACTGAGTGGAGACCGGCTCATTTTAGAGAATATAAAGCAAGCACACAGAGTGCCGTACCTCCTAGTACAAGGAGTGCCGATGCTGTTTGCTGTTCTTTGTGCAAGAGCGTAAGCTTTAAAATGTAACCTCAAGATAATTTTATTACATATGACTCTATGGAGCATGGTAACCATTTGAAATATCTCTGTTATTACCATGCTATTAAAACTAGAACAGGATTATGGCACAGATGGTGCAAGTCTTTCTGGAGTGTATTTTCTAAAGCAGTCCAGCTCCATGTTACACCACTAGGTGGGACTATCCACTCTGATAATATACTTAAATACTGCTATCACTGAAGCACTGGTGTATCACAAGGGCTGGCCATTTCAGGATACTGTGTGCTGTGTTGCCTTGGAAAGTCTGTCTCCTTATTTATTTATTTGACTTGCTTGCACTGCTGATAAAAATTTGGGTAAGCAGCAGTTCAAGGGTAAATTTGTAAAGACCTAACCCAAAAGAAGCACACAGAGATCATAATACATCTTTATTTCCAGAGCTCCTTTGGAGGTGTGCACAACAAAGTAAAAGGCTTCCAAAGTATAATGTTGTTAGAGACTTTTCACCTTATTGTGCACAGTTCCTGTTTCACCCACAGAAATTAGCAGAGTTCTGTTCTCATCACTTGTTTTCAGACTTTTTTCCCAGCTCTCACTGTCGATGATGGCCAATCGGTGAGATAGCCATTTGGAAAGTTGGATTCCTGACACAGAATGAAATAATATTACACGGGTCCGCTTTGCCATTTTTGTTTCTGTTTCAGGAGTATGTTTTTTTTAGATTAGGCTCTCATAATGAAAGCAATTGAATGGTGGTGATTATGGGTTTCCGGAACGGCCAATATTGACTGTTGATCAAACACTAAGATGTTGGTGTGCTAAAATGTGAAAATGTTGTACCAAACTGAAAATTGTATTTGGATTTAATTGAACTGAATTGCATTTTTGCTTTGTTGGATAGTTGACACAGGAGACAGGAAAGATGGGAGAGGGGGAGGGGGGGGGGGGGGGGGGGGTCTTGGGCTAGATCCAAACCAACTTGTTTACTAGTTTATTCAGGTGATGAGAAAGATGCTGACAATTGGCAGGGAGAAATTTTGTGGGTTATTTTAATGTCTTCACTCCAGCTTGGTAATAGCTTTACAATGACAAAATAATGGAAACACCTAACAGTATATGAATATCGAGTACTTAGTAAGGAGTAGGGCCACCCTTTGCTTTCAGAACAGCTTCAGTCCTCTTTTAGTTGCTGTCCTACTGTATCCTGAACTGTGTGTAGTGGGATATTGGACCTTTCTTCAAGACGGAAAGCCTCCAGTTCTCTGAGGGATGAAAGAGGAGGAAATCTGCTTCCCCTAAAGGTTCAATGATGTTTAGATCTGCTGATTGGGAAGGCCATGGAGGGAGTTAGGGGGGATTATCATCTTGAAATATGGGAACATTACGATGGAACAGTGTTTGCACCTTAGGCTGCACCTGGTTCTGTAAAATGGCCTCATTTTCTTTGAGGGTTATACAACCATGCAGCATAATCATTGGACTTAACGACTCCCTCAAGATGGCTCTCCAAACAAATACAGATACACCACCATGTTTAACAGTTGGCAAGGGACACTGTGGGTTGCAGGCATCCTTCAGATTTCTCCCAACATAAACCTGTCCAGGTATAGGAAAAAGTGTGAAAAACGACCATAGCAATCCGACCATACGACTTTTTCCATTGCTCAAGGGTTCCAGGTTTTGTGCTCCAGCTTACACTTGGTTATGCGTCTTTGTGCAGTGGCCTTGTGTACCAGCTGTCCTCATTTAACCTCTCCTCTTTTCTATCTGCATCGGCTATTGCTGATATGTCTTTTCCATCTAGAGAAGGAGCACTCACATTTCTCATGAGCAGCACCTCGACTCCATCGGAATACCAATGAGTCATACATTAGGCCCAAATCAATATGATCCTCTCCAAATCTGTATTTATTCCTTTCCCAGATTGTCTCTCTCAAACTAGAAGCTCCACTCTGCTGTAGGAAAAGAGAAGAGGCTGGTAAAGGAGGGAGGACGTGAGGGGAATGTGAGGGCGGCCTGACTTGGAGATCAAGTGCGCTGGCTTGTGGACTTTGCATTTCTCGTTGGAGAAGCGGTTTGCGTAGAAATGCTGATGTCTATAGAGGCTTGGTTTGGAGCAATTCACTTCACGAAGCCCATGTGCCCATAAAGCACATGCAGGTTGTGCTTGTATAAGAATAAGAAGAATAAGAATAGTCTCAGGACATTTGTACAGATGTGTTCTTGTGTTCAAGTTAAATCTAATTACAGTAAATTTCAAGTTTGCGTTACTTAGCAGCGAATGTAATTTCACAAGGATTTTTGACCGTTTTTTACCTCAAGCAGAATTGTTGGGGTTCGGAGTGCCTTTCTGTAAGTTGCGTTACTTGGCTTTGTTTTACTCAATGGCTCGTATGGCATTTAACACACCTGCACATGGCCCGAGAAACGTGTCTGATGTCGGTGACGTCAGCAGGGTCCCAAAAAGACCAGGAAACGACTCCCTCCCGCTCAGCCCGAGGAGTGATGTCATCGGAGGGAGAGCAGGAGGTTGGCTGAGGCTTTATTGAGCTTGACGTTTTATTACCAAGAGCGCCAGACGTATGACCACACACCAGTCACTACGAGGACACAGAGCAAAACAGTGGAGGACAACTGAGAGCCAAATAACACGGCAGTCACATTCTCGTTATAATCGGAGAGGGGGGGGGGGGGAAAGAGCGATAGGGGGAAACCGAGGCTGAGGCACACAGACAGACAGACAGACAGACAGAAATGCAGATAGAAACACAGAGACAGAGGGAGAGACAGCATGAGTGTGCATGCTGATGGGGGATAGGCGCGCGTGGAGATCCAGAGCTGCAGAATCCTGAATCCAGCAGATGGAGACTCCGTGTCCTTGTTTTGCGGCAATCTGTGGGAGCCTGTGGAACATGCAGCTCGCGCCGCTGCCTCGCACTGCTGCAGTGGAGGAGTAAATGCGGAGCCCAACACTGCTCCAGGTGATACACAGCAGCCCAGCCCGGCAGACTGCTCCCTCCTCAGCCTCCCCTCTCCTCCTCCTCCACCTCCTCCTCCTCCTCCTCCTCCTCTTCTTCCTCCTCTTCCTCCTCCTCCTCTTCCTCCTCCTCCTCCTCCTCCGTCAGCGCTCCATTCCTCAGAGGGCTTGGGAAAAAAAATAACAAGAGAGGAACAGCGAAACAGAGGAGCGATCCTGCTTTCCCCCCCCCGCCGTTCTCAGATGTGAAACACCTCAGTCTTGTGTGTCTGCATGACTGTCCGCCGCTTCCCTGTCATCGTGTGAAGACGCGCCGCATATGTGCTCCAATGTCTCCGGAACATAGACTCGCTGCAAGGTAAGAAGATCATCTTGGAGAAATGTGGCTAGTCTAAGGAAGAGACATGTCAGATCTCTCTGTAGGAGTCATTTTTGTGGAAATGTCAGTCGTGTGCGTGTGAATTTAACAGGTAGATGAGAAGTTGCCAGCGCAGATTAGGTAATTGGTATTCCTCACGGTGGGCGGAAATCACAACAAGCTCTCGGGGATAGTGAGAGAGATCGATGACACCTCCGTCAGATGCGTGAAACACATCTGTCTTGAGTTTTGGAGGAAAGGCACCTCTTCTCTCCCTCAATCATAGTGATCAGTGCAGGTGTGTGTATGTTCGTGTGCTTGTGTGCTTGTGTGTGTGTGTGTGTGTGTGTGAGAGAGAGAGAGAATCTAGCGGGGTGGGAGGGACGGTTCCTCACCCAGTCTTCTCAATGGGCAACAAGGGGATTTTCATCTTGACGATGTGACCAACATTTTAGATCGAGCTTCCTCGCGCTGAAGTCTGCAGAATCTCAGGCTTCCAAATAACGCAGACGTTCACCTCCTCGGTCTAATCATTATTTATACAGACATCCATAGATCATGCAGGGTTCGTTTGTCATGTACTGAACGTGTTTATCCATACAGTTAACATGAGTGCATGCAGTATGTTTTTAGTTTGAAGGGCCAAACGCAGATCCCTGTCATTATCAATATGTGCGTTAGTGTCTTGTTTGTTATAGGTAGAGGGAAATGAAGATGGAGAGAGAAAAGAAACGGGGAAAGGGGGGTAAAGACAGCGGATGGGTGAGGGTGGGGGGGGGGGGGGGGGTAGAGGGGCGTGGGGGGGTGTAGAGGGGGGTGGGGAGGGGGGTCGGGGGTCACACTGGCAGTAGTAGAACTTACCTCCATGTCTCTGTGGTTTGGGAAAACTGCCGGCCAACAGCCGGATGGCGCGATCCCTCTTGAATCCCCTCAATCTCTCAATCACATGTTGGGTCTGGTGCCTCAAGTCCCAGCCCACAAGTGACCTAATGAAGATTTATCACTTACCCACCCCCCCACCCCCCTCACACACACACACACACACACACACACGCACACACATACACACCTACCTTCCCGTATTCCATAATTAGAGACGGAGGCAAGCTGGTGCTGCAGCTCCATCCAAATTCTGCATTCTGCTGTTTGACAGGGCTTCAGGGCTTTTCAGTGTGTGTGTGTGTGTGTGTGTGTGTGTGTGGCTTGTAAAGAAGCTTTTGGCAGGGTTTTGTGCTTTTGGCCATTTAGCTAATATTGTACCACCGCATTTGTTTGCCAAAAAAAGCTCAAATGTGACAGGTCATGTACTGTAAAACACCTACACCTTAATGGTTTATGCCTGTTAGATATTGAGGATATGAAGATGTTAGACATCAGATATTAGACACCAGATTATTATATGTACAGTACGTGTGTGTTTGTGCGCGCCCGTGCATTCAGGCTCGTTCATGTTTGCATACAGATCGGACACCATGCTAGGCTTGTTTGCGTGGATAACTGTATTGTGATATGCAGCAGGGGATCGACAGATATCTTTTATCACTAGCAGCAGTAATCCCTCAGTGTTAACACATACACACACACACACACACATGCACACATACTGTACATACAGCGTGGCATCTTTGCCCTTGCAACAAACACCTCCTAACGTACTTAGCGAGCTGATGGCACACCTACATGCACACACACACAGACAGCTGTGTGGACCGAAGCTCCTTATATTTGCTGCAAGGTGTCTGGCTGAGGTAGCCATTTGTCATGTGTGGCATTGGAATGCAGAGGAGAATCTCTGAGGAACGGACTCTCTGCTCCTCAAAACTCCCAGGCGGCTTTTCCCTGCTCTGATTCCCCGGCAGCTACAGTAGCATCCTGAATCACCTCATTTAGCCAGTACCCCGCTAAAAGCTTGCATCGCCCCAAAACTCAGCTCGTTGGGGATTGGAAGGAGAACTGATCTTCTTTTTCGATGCCCCTGCATTTCTGCTACATCACAGTGGAATTGGCAATGGTTTGTCTTGGTTACCACAGTGATGAAACATTTTCTGCATGTGGGAGATAATGTCAGGTTTCATGTGCAAGATTTGACACCGGCGGTTTGCTCCCGCCATTACTTGCACAGTATTTTTCCCAAACGGACCTATTTATGAGATGGCTAATGTGTTTATCTAACCCTTAGTTTTAGTCACGGGGAGCCTGCACTTCATGGGTCATTAAAGCAGAGTGTAGATGAAGCGGTGTGATCATACAATCGGTCTATAGTTCCTGTCTCTCCATCTCTTAGGATTAACAAACTGTAGTATGTCTGGCTGCTGGTGGCATCTCCTACTGAGGGGGTCGGAGGTCAGGATGGGAATCATTAACCAGCCATTAACCGACAAGTCGATTTATCGCTGAGTGAGTCAGTTTTGTGAAATTTAAAGTGGTAATCCACAAGATCCTCGTTTTTTTTTCAATTTTGTCTCCATCTTTGGTGCTAAGTGGTCATTGTTGTGGTGTTTCTGCTCTGCACTTCCCAGAGATCAATCAAATGTCAATCAAACAGTGTGGGCGGTACTGTGACGTCTTTTTTCCTTTTTTCTACTTATTCCAAACAAATTTACAAAAACGCATCACCTGTGCGCCAGAGGATTTTTACCAGGAAAGACCTACCAGACACCGGGTGCTGAGAACAGCAAATGGAAAAGCTTTCATGAACTGGGTATAGGTTGAATCACTATTGTGTTATAACAATCAGTGATAGAGATTAGCAATGAAAATTTTGCAGATTACTTTAATCTGTATACTGAGCTGCCCGAACAAAGAGCCAAATTTACATTTTCATTTCATCAGTGTTTTTCAGTTTTATAAATTTAGTTTTGTTGTCCTTTATATGTTAAGTAGGTCTCATGACCTTAGGGCCTATGAAACACCACATTGTATATCAAATGAATGGGAATCAACCTGATTCAGCGGCTGTTTTTCCTCAGTCCTGAGAAGTTAGGGTTTGGTGATACAAGCATTTATCTGACAACAGTGATGTAAATTTTAAATCCATTTTTGAAAATTAAATTCAGCTATGGAAAAATATATGGGGTTATACATTTTTGACAGACACAATAAAACAGCTGTCAGTTACGTCTGGTTTTGACGTCATTCCACTTTTAGACTAGTCGATAATAGAACTTTTGATTCACCTACAGGAAGATTAGTCCAAATTACCATTCCTAGGAATGGACTTTGTGATGATAGCCAATACTGCTGTGATTCACCACCTTATAGTTGTAAAGGATCAATATTTTTCGTAGAGATGTATTTTTTCCTCTCCAGAGAATGACACTTTCTTCCCAGGTGATCCCAGGATCCCTCATTGAATTTACATTTTAATGACTCAGGATTGGGTCCATTTTAGCAGCTTATCTAAATTAGATGCCTGACAGTTATAATTTCACATCTTTTCTCCCTCTTGTCACCATCTCCTGCCTTACTAGTGGCACCTTGGCATCTTCCCCTTCCTCATTTCTGTATCGACATTATAAAAAGCACTTAAATTACTTTGAATTTAATGACTAGGTAAATTTGTCAGACATTTCATTTGGCACTTTTGCTGAATAAAATCACAGATCATTTTTAAATCAAACTTCTCCAGCTCCATTTACTTTTATTAGCAAGGAAGCCAACTTAAGCATCCTGTGCTGCACTAATAAGACTAAGTCAAAATCAAACACTGTAAACTACAGTAGGCCTAGTTACAGATAAATATCTGTCTAGATAAATATCCTTACATCTCAGGATAACATCAGAACAGAAAATAATTTATTGTAGTTCCAGTGCTTAAACACATCGTCATTGTTAGAATCATATTGATTTACGTACATGACCTGTATCTATCTCTGTAAATGAGCCAGTACATATTTCTGGACTTTCTGTTCGTATGTAACTTCCATCAGTAAATCTGCCAATGTGCATACCTAACAATGCACATTTGCATGTCACATTTCTGTACATCTGTGACTTCTGTTTGTACATATGATTATGCAAACATTTAACAATGCACACTTGAATATCTGACCTACAAATCTAATGTGGATAGCTAATGATGCACATTTGCATACCCTGCACGCATGCTCTTTCATGTAAAATTGTAGATGTGTAAACCACAAGCATCTGTTAACCTGCAAATCTGTCAATAGTCAACATAGCGATAATTCGTTCAAGCCAATAGGAGCTCCGTATGAGCGTGACGAAGACGCTGGATCTTTAATCCTCAATATGTTTTATTTGTTCTCTTTGTATTCTTGTCTATATCCTAATCTTTTGCTTCCGCAATGACCCAATTCCCCCCACAGGGATCATTAAAGTTTCATCTCATCTCTCTTATCTTAATATTTCCCGGGCACCTGATGTTCGTCCCTGTGGCAAAATGAAGAGAAGCTGGATGGAAATAACCAGAATCCTGGTTCCCAGTGTTAATCCCTCCGAGTGGTGCTTGGTACAACACCATGTGATGTAGCGAGCGAGGCTGTGTGGGTGTATGAGTGAGTGGAAGAGTGAATAAGAGTTTGAATATAGAGAGCATTCAGAGGCAGCCTTTTACATCGATGAACTGGATAGCGGCAGCACCGAGTGCGATTGATACGATTTATTGTTTTGTACCGAGGAGACGTGCACCGGCAAACACGCGCACATGCTCTCTTGGTCACTTTTGACACTGTGGTCGTTTGGTGAGATTATCAGCACCTGTAGTGAAATGTGCTGGAGGAAATATGAAGCACGACATGTTTTCTGGCATGACATTACATGACATTTCAGCCTGGCATTGGTCCTACCAGTATAGCAGAAAGCTATACTAGCATGAAAGCTCAATGCTGTGTCTATGGAAGGGAGCGGTGGTGGCTGAACCTTGAATTTCTCTCTGCAGCATTCTTTTCATGGCTGCTGTGAGCTCTTTCAATGCCACTAAATATCAATATGAGACAATCCAAATGAAGGCTTTCTCTGTGTATTACACCACATTTTGCAGCACATGACCTACAGCAAGAGTCACTTTGGCCCACACTCAAGCTTTTTTCTTTGTCCGCACGATTGTAAGGCTGTATCATCGGTATCCAGCAGCAATATTACATAATTCAAATATCTTTTTTTGAATCGAGTTGAACCCCCCCGCTGGGTCTTTTTGCCATTTCACAGTGCGTCATCAGCAGTTTGGCTTGGTCTCAGGTGATGAAAGATTTTCATTTCCCACGTCAGCTGTCAGTTACTGTAAAAAAAAAATAGAAAGGCAAAATGGAACATACGAGGTGTCTGCCGGGAAAAAACTGACGATGAGCAAGGATGAGACTGCATTAGTGTGTGTGTGTGTGTGTGTGTGTGAAAATCATACGATCTGCACTGGTCAGCCCGGGGAGAGAACCTCTTTTACAAGTCCGACAAGCGAGTTGGAGGGAGAGAATTCAGGTGTTGACTATAGTTTCGGCATGAGGAAACCCCTCGTTCAGGTGAGGGTGTGTGTGTGTGTGTGTGTGTGTGTGTGTGTTTTTTTTCCCCTGCAAAAAAGCTGCTGCAGTTAATAATGGAATCAACCGCCTGGTGTGTGGTGTGGTTTGGCTTCCCTAATGAGGACCGGATTCATCCTCAGTCTCTGACAGTACGCCGAGTGGGATATGCTGCTCTCCAGCCTGTTTCCATGGAGATACTCAGGAGCTGTAGCGTTTTTTTCCCCCTTCTGCTGTACATTCCACCAAACAGTGTGGCTTCATAGGAGGGATCTGGGCCAGAGCAATACACGTTCAGTGCAAGTACGTGTGTGTGTGTGTGTGTGTGATAATAGTGATATAAAAGCGACAGTAGCATGTATGTGTCTGTTAGTGTGTGTGTGTGTGTGCGTATGTTGTGTGCCATTGAGTGGTATGCTTACAATGTATTGTGTTAGTAACTACTCATGTTAAAGCTCTACCCAAGTGAATGTGCAGTGTGTGTGTGTGTGTGTGATTAAAAAAAAAGCTCCAGTAGCATGCATTTGTTAGGATGAGGGAGTGAGTGAGTGTGAGTGGACAGTATGTGTTACATGACAACTACTGTGTGTGTGCGTGTGTGTGTGCGCGCGCGCGCTGTATTCCACTGGCTCATGGTGTATCGTTATAGTAGTAACTGCTACTGTTAAAGGTCTGCTGTAGTGAGTGTGCAAGTGTGTGTGTGATAGTGTGATATGAAAGCTACCGCAGCAGGCGATACTCTTGAGTGGCTGAGAGTGAGTGTGTGTGTGTGTGTGTGTGTTATATGAAAGCTACTGGAGTGTGTGTGTTCATGTGTGTGTTTGTATGTAAGAGATCAAGACAGAGTGACAGACAGAGAAACAGTAGGTGTTCTGATCTAATGTAGTCTATGCAGTGATTGATAGTAACTGTAATCCTTGGTTTACGTAATCAGATTACGAAAGACCCCCTGCATTTTGTGTCCTATATGGGTTTAGATCTGTATCTATAGTTTCCTGCATACGTATCCCCAAGGCTATAAGGCCAGAAACTCTTGTTAGAGCAGACTATTGGGGTTCGCTTCACGGTGACAGGGGTGACAAGTGATTCCTGGCCAGACAAAAAAGCCACCAGGGGGATGGAGAGTGTGGAGAAAAGCTGTGAAAAGGACCTTTCTGTCTTGCCAGAATGATGCAGTGCAGACCTTAACAGAGAGTCCCTGCTGTATGGAAGACTGGGCAATCCCTGCAGCAACAGGATTTACCTTGCCTAAAGCCCCCAGCACTGTCAACATGCAGGCCGCGTCCTTTTCAAGGGTAGATCATTCTGTGGAAGGGCATGGGTCAAGAGACTGCCCTTGTATTCATTAACCGTATCTGGACGTTTTTTGGGCGTTAGTGCCTGGCTTGGTAGGTGTAACCATTTTTTCTTTACACTGTCCTTGATTTAATCATTGATTTCACATTTCAAATTAATACTATTTATAAAAAGAGATTAGAATCAACTTTATCGACCTATGTAGTTTTAATCGGTTTCCCATCAAGCATGAAATTGATTTGTGTGTGCGTGTATATGTGTGAATGGCCGTGTGTGTATGTTCTCCCTGGCAGCATCTAAAGTGAACATCTCCCTAGCAGATAATGGGATTGGCTGTGTGCAGGACTAGCCTGTAGAGAAGCAGGGTGGTAGCAGTCATCTCACTCCATCGCACTCTGGGGAGCGCTTATAGGATCGGTACAGATCGGGGCAGGCGAAGGAGAAGCTGTGTTTGTGTGTGCGCACTCCTGCGTGTGTGTGTGTGTGCGTGCACGCTCAGGTTAACATTTCCACATGGGCTTGATCCTTTGCCAGTGCCACGGTACCTGCCGTGCGTTAATGGCCAGAGTGTTCAGCCTCACGCAGGCCGGCGGTGCCCTGCCAGGTGGTACATGTCCACACGGGGAATTCAGAGTGCTAATACTAATGTGCTAGCCTAGCGTCCAGACAGGCAAAGGGGAACCGTGACCACCGGGGCCAGGATAACACACCGGCAGGGCATGGCAGGGTGCACCGCTTAGCTGGTTTACTCAGCTGGAGGCTTGTGCTCTCTCTTTTGCTCGCTTTCTCTGTCTTTGTCTATCTCATACTCAAACACACACACCAGCTAACAAGCACAGGCGTCTGTCGTCCCCAGAAAAGCATTTAGCGGGTATTCAGTGTTCAATCATAGTTCTGAATGGCCAAATGGCTGACTCTTCCATGCTGTCAAGTCACATGTATTTATGCAGCACCGTTAACTAAACACATTCATTCATCTGCTGCTGGTAGGGGCTTTGACTTGGCTTGGCTTTGAGGCTTCCCCTCTTCAGAGACACTATAACCCTGTGAAATGAGCTGCTGTTTAGCATAAAATAACTGCAGTGGTAGTAAGGATGTGTAAAAATCTATTTTTTGTGACAGTCGACTACTCTTTGGCTCCACTGAATGACAATTAGAATTTTCAGTTTGTTCCAAACTAAAATAGCAGGTAATGGTTGTTGATTTCACATCTTTTTGCCATCACTGGTAAACCCCCCCCTCCAAAAAAAACATTAGCTATCTATTGGCTCCCATGTATAGTAAACATGCAGCTATGCATCAACTGAGAATACTGGTGTCATTTCGAGTTATAGCCCACCTCTAGACCTCTGTCTACGAATTGCCCCCCATCATTTTGCAAAGCATCCCGAATGTAATTAGATTTTTTAACATTTACTCCTATTTCGTCATTCTTAAAATACTAACTTTATGGTGTAAACCTAGCTTGAAATGAACTGCTGTTGCGGCTAACAAACACAGCCTAAATAAGAGGACAGGAATGTGACCATAAAGTTGGTAAGGCAACATGGTTTTGAGGGATTGTTTTCTGGTGGAGACTTCCATTTCTTCCTGTGGGTGTCAGGTGATTGACAGGAAGTAGAGTGTAGCGTAATGCATGCACTGATATGAAAACACTCAACTCCACTTCGATTGACAGCACAATGAAATGCAGATAAAACAGAAACTTTGACAAAACCAAATTAAGACTTTATGTTGATTATTTAGCTTGGGAGTTGTTTTTCATACTGTATGAATGGCAGCAAATGGCTTTTTCTGAAGGGAGGAAAATGAGTCCTGATACCTCCAACTATGCTGACTGTGTGCAGACACCAGCAAGAAGAATGGAAAGGAGAGGGACAATCTAGATGATTGGCACAAACTTAGAAAAACACTGGTATTATCCTTTAATGTCACAGTTACCACTGTTGAAATCACTTTAGAATTATATTATTTTTGACACAGATCATTTTTAACATTCATTTTTATGCAGTTTGTTGTTCACCACCGTCCAGATTTGCTTGAGCATGTCAATACAATAATCGTTAGTATAGCTGCTATCTGGAACTCGGTTGTAGAAAAGTTGCTGTCCTGCATTCAGAACAGCATTAGTTCCACCTTTTTGGTTCCGCCTTAAATAGTGCTTTTGAACTGCATTTCAATTACAACTGACACATTTTAGCTGGCCACACAAGACTCAACCATTCAACCATTCTTTCAATTTTCAGTCACTTTGGCACGTCCGTAACTAGCTGCTAATCAGAAGGCTCTACCCACTTGGAAACAAAGCCTATGTAAGAGGATTTTACTGGACTCTAGCAGACTGCTGGCATACAGCACCCTCAGCCTGGCCTGAACTGCAAACCCTTGGCTCATCAGCAAAACTTGAGCATGGAAGTGGAATATTTACTATCTTATTGGATCTGCCACTCGAGAGGGATCCATCCTCCCTCTCTGGGGTTGTCTTGAGTTCACTTTGGAGTCTACTTAACAGTTTACTTCATTTTCAATCTGTGGACATTAAGATATTAGTCCGCTTGAAAAAGGGAGAGGACTGTGTGAAACAAAGACGAGTGAGATTGTTTTCTCTTGCTCTTTGTGGCTTCACCTAAAGAAGATAGTTTGGTTTGTTTTAACAGGACAAAAATACATTTAAATGGCAAGTTCATACTGTGATTGCGGTCTCAGACTCACTGCTCTGGAGAGAATGGTTGGTGAATTAGTGATGTGTATACTTTGGTCTCTGCAGTTTCCGAAGTGCCCCAAGTGAGTTTGTAGTTGTTCCCCTGGCTTTTCACAGCGAATCCGCTGTGCACTTTTGAAAACGCCTGAGTGAAGAGTAGAGCTCCCTGCTATATTCTGTGGCCTAAAGTGGACGTTTATGAGTCCCAAACGGGTGTTAACACATAAATCAAAGCCAGCCATTTAGTTTGAGCCCTTTCAGCAGCCTCAGTGTTTGCTAAGCGTTTTAATTGCATGGGATTAGATAGATCAATCACCACAGATTCACAAGAGGCCCAAGGAGTCTGACCTGTACTCTGATGTCACACAGAGGTGAGGACACTGACATCGTACCGTTGCACCCACTAGCGGTGACAGTTTACTTCAGAACGTTTCAGTAATTATGGAAAATCCTCGAGGTCATCGCGGTTTCCTCGGAGGACCCCGTATTGATGCCGAATTCTGCAAAAATTCTCACAGAACCCCGAGGGAATAGTATGGATTTAGTCATGGAGAGTATTTGTCTGACTAGCAGGCTTTTAGATTGACCAGTTTAGAGAGTGGGCATGTGTGTGCTGTGTGTCACGCTGTGTGCTGAGAAGAGGGAGAGAGGGGTAAAAGCACGCACCTCCTTCTCCAAGCCATTACTCAGCCAGCCCATTAACACCAAAATCAGAGCTCTGTGTACGATTGGATCAACACACTATGGGTGTTTTTGTGCAGTACACCAATATCCCCCGATCATTCAGGAGTTGAGTTGACGTGGAGTTTGGAAGCATCACATCCTGTTTATAATGAACTGTTATCCCAATTCTGAGAAACTCAATTAAGATATGTGAGGTGAAATATTAGCTGGGACACTAAGGCACACACGTACCGAGGTCATATACTAGGACTCCAAGCTCGGTTTCTGTGGTATTTATTTATGTGCACAGGGATCTTTGTGAAGGGGATAGGAAGACGCATGAACAGCTTATCCTAATAAAACCTTATCTGGATCTGTTGTATGAGCTGCAGTCCAGAATTACTGCGTGCATGCAAATAGCAACCAGCCCCACAGTATAACATACAATCTGTGTGAGGTCACTGAAAGCCTAGAATCAAAAAATATTTTGACATACATTTAGATGAACATCTTATTGCCCAGGGCTTCTGATTGGATTTCATTCGCCTCATATTTGCTCTTGCACGTTCTTCTTTCAGAGAATCCTCAACCCGCCATCCCTGCACAAAACCCTCCACAATAGCAACAGTACCACCCAAGGCACTCTGAAACCAGGACAAAAGCTTGCTATTGTCACTGCAGATGGGCATAATGAGGGATATTGCACTGTGAAATACCCCCAGTTTGTGCTGCTGTAATCTCTCTCGGCAGAATCTTTATTAAATATTCTGTCACTGCAGTGTGCTTTTGGTATCTTAAGAAGAGACAGCTTCTGTTGAAGGGTTAGGGTTAGTAAAATTGCTTTGACAAATCGCAGTTGAGTCGAGTTGCTGCTTGTGTGCAGCGAAACACAGCTGATGGAGACACCTCAGCAGGACATCAAAATCGTAGCAATCCAATAAAAACAATGGACAGAGAGATTGAAAGATGTTGCAGCCGCTTAAAACTTTGAACTGAGCGTAAAAGGGAATCTAGCATAATAATGATTTTGAAAATATTGTCCATCATCTTCATGTTTAAATAAGTTTTTCTGGCAGAGTTTTGGGTGGAAAAGACTGTGATCGAGTTTACAGCTGAAACTCAGAACAGTACTGCTTCTTCCTGTAATCAATGAAATATTTGCAGCATAACAAGAGTTTTGTCTGTTGGGGGGTATGCTCTTATACCAAGATAAGTACTGTTGTAGCCAATTATCAATTAATATAATAATAATTCTGAACTTAATTTGTATAGCACTTTACAGACAATTAAACAATAAAAAATAAAATCCAATAGGAAGAACAAAGAAGAAACGTGAAAACTAGCTTAGTTCTAGTTTCAAGCTCGCCACCTGTTTTGTCTGTGAAGCTGACCAACATAACAGCTTAAAGTATCAAACCCAAGTATGTCAATTGTAGGCCTACATTCAAAATTTGCAATAATTTCCAACACCTAGGCTAAGCTGATGATGACATCACACAAACGACAAAAATCAAGAAGACCCAAGACAACCTGCTTAGGCCTACAGATGATTTTAGTCTCACAGGGGGTCAGTCTTGAAGTGCATGACATCCACATTGCAAACTAACTCCAGACTTCCAAAACCCAGCGGCCAGGATGACAAAGCCCCTTCTCTTCTCTAGTCTGTAGCTCAGACTAAATCAGGGGCCCCTACCTGTGGCTCTATAGCGACACTCTGGCTCATAAGGTGTTGAAAGTACTGAGAAGTAGCTAGGAGCCAGATCTAGCTGAAATCTTAAATCAATTCCCAAATGAACAGGTAACAGACTGTCAATAACCTGACTGCAGAATTCTGCACAATCTGGAGCCATGCCACAGCTTGTCGATTTAGACAGAAGAAAAGTGGATTTACAGTGGTGAAGGCAAGATCTCAGTGCGGCTTTCTGTGCTGTGTCCCTACCAAGATTCTCCACCTTAAAATCACTTACGCTTGTGACTTAAAGGGGCATTGAGTTATCTATGACCTTTATCAACCTCTATTGGTGACCAGTAGGAATTGCAACAACATTGATAAAACTTGTCTCCTCCTACACAAGTCTCTGGTACAACCCCCCCACCACCTCTCCTGTTCCCTTGATCCCTTGAGCTACGGTGGCCTGTAATTGACACAAACAATGAAGTCATATTTTCATGACAGAGAGGAGTAAGCTAGCTAATTAGGGCAGAGATCCAACAGAAATATCTAGTGAAGAGGGAAAATATCACCATACTAAATACTGGAATAATAATACACCTTTGTCATTTGCTTTTTTGGCTTGAGAAGAAGGCCTTTTAGCCTTCGTGGCTGAAATGTCCTCTGATGCCGTCCTCCATTGTTGAGCAGTTGAAAATACATTGGGAAAAGAATAGGTGGGGAGTGTCTTCCCATGGGAGTTCTTAGGAAGAATGATAGAATGTACGGAGTTGAAAAGGAGTAAAATAATTGGAAGGAGCTGATTGGACAGGACTCTCAATGCAAAATCATGAAGAAAGGAAAACCAAGGCACTCTTCCTCTATCAAAAAAAAAAGCCAGAAATCTCAGCACCTGGCAAAGTAATTGTTGAGTCATTGGTATTGATCAATATTCTTATTAACCCCCCGCTGATATATTATGGTCATTTTGTGCTATATGGGGCAGTACAAATCTTACTCATTGCCCCTTTTAAAAAGTTGAGGAGGACAGAGCTCAGTAAAATGCAGGAGGGACTCTGTATGGTGAGTATGGCCCACAAATATAGCTATTACCTCTACTGTAGTCAAGACTGTAGTTGAGGTGAATGAACCTACAGTAGCTCAGTAGCATTTTACTGTACCTGCTACATCAGTATCTTTGTGTCACTGGGGCACAGATTAAGCTGTGTGCTGGGACCTCCATCTGGGTGAGAACAATACACACACACACACACACACACACACACACACACACACACACACACGTGCACACATACAGTACACTGGTTCACAACCTTAAACTTCAGCACTAATTGGCTGTGTAGACATCTGGTTACATCAAGGGGCTAAGGGTGGCTGAAGAAGACGTCTTCTGCATAAAACACGACACTTGTTTCAGGAAACTCATTAGGAAGCGAGTAAACAGAGCTAATATTCATTTGGTGGCATGACAGACTGTATTAGTTATTAGTGTCTTCGCATACATAAAATGGATTATTCATACAGTGCAGTTGGAGTGGGGGGGAGTGGGGGGGCGATAGCAGGTAGGAGGGGAGACAATGGCATCCTGTTTTTTTGTACACAGACCATTTTGTTAAAGACCCAGTCCCTAAATACTCTCTGTTGCGTTATTGAACACTTTTTCTCTCCGAAATAACAGGATGTGACAGCTAAATAAGAGTTTTCTCATGTAGTTTGAGTCTGTAAAAGGTTTCTTTACATTCATAATGTTTATGAATGTTGGGGTACAACAGACCTGCATTTTACAAAATTCTGAAAAGTTTATTTTCCACATCTGGACAAAACTCCAATGTAAATATACCCAAGCTCAGATGGTCAAATAAATTCTAGATTGGATCTTTAAGCATTTTAGTTGAAACAACAGGAAATCCCCTCACCATTCCCTAAGTAAATGAGACTTGTATAGGAGACAAGTTGTGCCGATGTTGTCGCAGTTCCTACGGGTTGCCTATAGAGGTCATAGATTATTTAATTCCCCTTTAAAGGAGGTGTAGCCGAATCCATTTCTCTGCCTGTTTGGGGAAGCAGCACTGTTCCCATCTCTACTCTGCAAATGTACAGCAAATTATAATATACATCCTCTGTGTGAGATGCCTCCGATGTAGCCTACAGAATGCCCCCCACCCCCCAACACACACACACACACACACACACACACACACACAAACCCTCCTTATGCCACGACCCTCGGCTCTCCTCTCCCTCATCCCTCCCTCTCTATTTGTGAAGCACCCTTTCCTCCCGCTCACCGCTCAGTAAGCTCAGCTAAGTGATGCCTTAAGATTAATAGATGGAGGCCCACTCTGCCAGATGATATAATAAGCGTGGTGGTTTGCTGTTGCCTAGATACAGGAGGACAGCAGAGAAAACACTCAGCCAGGTCTAGCTGTCTCTGTCACCAAGACCCTCAGGACTGTGTGCGTCAATCGGCGACTTTACGCAAAGCAAACAGCCTGCAGAACAGAAGTGTTGTGCATCAGCTGCCGTGGAGTCAGTGTTTCCAAAAGAAGACAAGGAAATCGTTTCTTTAGCTCTTTTAAATTGCGAATACGTGTCTGCCTCCCACATTTAAAAGCTCAAAACGTGCCACGAGCCCATAAACCTCCTCACTGTGTCGTCTTCTCATGACTAACAAAGGCCCCCGTGGTGCTGTTGCCTAAACTTGGTATGCCTCATCATCGAACATTAGTGTTTCACGCAACAACTCCACTCCCTCCCACTAACCCTCCAGATGCCTCTTCTTCTCCATTTCCCTCCTCCCTTCCTCCTCCTCCGTCAGCCCTCCAGCAGCACCAATGTCCAACAGCTAGAAAGGGAACTCCAGTGACCTGCTGAGGTGCAGGTCTGTGCGTTTGTCGATGTACCTGTATAGGGACTCTGTGCTCCTAGCTATGTTGTATTAAGTATATCTCCATTCTGGTGTTTTTAGCTCACCGAACCAACTTCCATCCACTGGTTGCCATGAACCTTGAAACTTTTTTGTGCCACTAAGCTTTTATTTGATTTAACAAAAAAGGGTAAAGATGCACCAAGAGTTCAGCATGAAGCTTGAATCTTGAATTTTGAGCTGAATGATGACAGGAGAGAGGCTTGGGCTCTAATGCTGCATTCAAGTGGTGTCGGATTTACGGTCTGAAACTGTTTACGACCAGGAAGTGCCACCTGAACACCTTATTATGTCGGATGATCAAGTCGGAAAAATCAGGATTGTAGATGCAGCAGGAATTGGCCGAGTTGTGACGTAATCGCTCTTTCCAACATGGCTGAACAGAACACAGAGTCGTACGTGAATGTAAGGAATTTCATACAATAAAACCGAACATGAACCACAAGTACAAATTTAAAAGACATGGATATTCCTTGATAACTATAGTGCTACGGCATTCAATTTCCTGTGGTATTTACATTCATAATCCCCTGAAATAGCTGAAAATCGCTTGCTAGCTAGGCTATTGCTAGCTCGATTGCTAACGCTAGCCTAGAAGGCTGGCAGTGTGTGTAAACCGTTGAGGAAATGTTTTCTAATTTTCCAACCAGAAAGCACGTGAATGCAAACTACTACCCGAGTTGTGACGTATTCCCGAATTGGAGAAAAGTACGACCCAACATCACTTGAATGCAGGGTAACACTTGGACACCTGAAACAGAGGCGCACCCTCAAAATAACAGGAGTCCAGCAGATAAGATGGGTGCAAAGTTCAGTCATGTAGAACCTTATCGGACAAAGTTTAACAGCAAACGCACACAAAAAAATCACCACCACCCTATTTACACAAAGGACAGCCATCTTCTCTGAGTAATGATAGGCCATCATTTAGCCACCATCTGCTGCTCTGGAGCCGGTGCTCTCCGAGAGACTGGCTGTGACCTTGGGGGTGGGATGGGGGGGGCGCAGGGCTGGCTGGGCCTGTCTGCGTGACATGGACTCTTGCTGCCAGCTGTCCCTTGGTTCTGGAGAAACACTGTCTGATGAGTCAGTGATGCCTCGCCTATGCTGCATCTAATGTAGATGCGGCTGGTAGATTGGATATTGTGCATTTTCTTGTTCTAAAAAATGTATTTGAAGGGGTTTCTGCCTCATTAGACGGTATGCGGCAGAGAGAACAGGAGGGACGGAAGAGATTAGCTATGATGTTGTAAGTGCATGGTTGATGCCTTATTCCTCCGAGTCTCCAGCACATTTGAAATTTAGCCATTTTCAATATGACAGCGGTAAATTCAGACATAACTGACACCGTCTGCCATGTTAGGAGGAGCTGTGCTGGATTTCCAAACCGAATGTACAACCTGTCACAATTCCATTTTTCATTTTCCTCATACACCAAAACGAGTTATACTACAGATGGAGTCTTGAGGGTTCTACGTCTTATTGCTACATTTTGAAAACATGATGTTGTCCTGTGTAACTGATGCCTACCAGTATCAGTATGGCTTTTAAAATGACACAATGCTAACACAACATTGCAATGCATTGCTTGAGTGATTGCTTTACATAATTTCTCAACCTAGCTATGTGTCGAAACAAGTTCGCTGATTAGTTACACATGAATTGTGTTCTATTAGTTTTGAATATTATTGAAAGCCAGACGACTTAAAGGGGCATTAAGGTGACAAATAGGAATTGCAACAACATGGACAGAACATACCTCCTCCCACACAAGTCTCACACATTGGGAGCATCTTGAAATTCCAATGTGTGAGAGGATTTTTTTCCAAATCAGTGTAAAAGGTTGGAAAGTGAGTTTTGAAAGCCAGAAATTTCATCACCTGGCGAAGTAATTGTTGAGTCAACCTCCCGCAGATACATTATGGTAATATTGTGCTATGGTGCAGTCGAAAAGTGACTTATTTCCCCTTTAAGCTAGTCACCACCTGTTATTTCTCCCTCAAATGGCAGCAATGGTCTAGTGGTCTAGTGAGATGCCTGAACGTAAAGTCTGTCATGTCTGGTGCTGCACAAAGATACTGTACCCAGAATATATTTCGGAATGTGTGTTATGAGCAAACTGTGTTTGTGTGTGTGTGTGTGTGTGTGTGTGTGTGTGTGCGCGCACATTTGCAAGTGTGTGTGAGTTATCATGCACGTACAGGCCTTTTGTTGTATATACAGTATGTCTGGCTGTTGGTGTGTATCTGTGTGGTTGTGTGTGTGTGTTTTGATTTATTTACCGCCTGGGGGGAAAGTCTCACATTACACAGTGCTCGGTGCCCCAAGGCGCATTTCTTACCGTAGAAGCAGAGGCGCTTCTGTTTTTCTCCTGCCTTCTGTAACCCGGGGCTCTGCTGTGAACAGAGTCACACACACTGCTGTAGCAAAACTCTCGGCCCGCACAAACAACCTGATAAACACTAAGTGGCTTTCTCACATGGCCACAAATCCACAAAGTCTTGGGCTGCATCAGCATGGGACGTCCTGCACTCTGAGATTCGAGTCCAACTCGCGGCCCGCGTTGCATGTCACCCCCCCTTCCTCTTCCTCACCTCTGAGCATGCCAAACATGCTCCAGCCTCGATGCCTCAATCTTCACCGGGGGTCACTGTCTGTCTTCCTGTCCCCCGAATGGTGCGCCTCCTCCCTCGCCGCTACAACAGAGACGTTAGGTGTCACCTTCAGAAACAGCTGCATTAGATATATGGCGTTGTGATGGCGCTGGGAGTGTAATCTCCGCGTCCATCCCCACTGTCTCTCAGAGCTCCCAGAGTGTCTATTTTTCCTTCCGCGGGGGCAGAGAGGGGCTGCTCCGCTGACAGCCGAGGTCATCCGAGTTGTTTTTATCTGGGCTGGTGCTGTGACAGCCTTGTACTTTTCAAAAAAGACGAGGCCTGTGGTGGAACTTAGAGCCAGAGCAATAACACACACACACACACACACCACCGCGGTCTCCTTTGAGGTACAGGCAATCAAACCCCAAACTTTAAATCCAAGGGATTTTTTGATGCTGACCAAAAAAGATGAAATACTTTTTTTCTTTTTAGCATGTGCAGCTCTTGCCGAATCCTTATTCCAGAATGGAGGGGATAGCATGCAGGAAATGTGTACGGCCAAAGCTATTTCCATGTAAATGACATCTGTTAGCATAAGCTGAAATATGGTGTAAGTGGTGTTTGATAATAAATGGCTGTGTCATCCTTTATGGTGCGTTTAGCATGTTCTTACGGCTCATTAATGTGCCACCCTGCTCACTGAACACTGTAGCAGCATGTGGTTTAATTATTGCAGGGTAGGATCATTTGTCCATGTGACCAGATGACTGATTTGGGCATGTGCTCCTCTTTGCCGGATATATTCGGTCCTGTGTAGGCTCTAACTGTCTAATACGTTGCTCTAATCCAATGTGAGTTGTATTTATATTCATATCTCTTTCACTCTGCTCTTAATTTATGGGTGCTTCATTCTCTTCTTTGGATAAGTGCAAAGTTGTAAGTGAGCCCTACCTTGCAAACCGTCTCCCACTGACATCTCTGGTGTTGCCTGGCAACCACTTAGCATTTGTGTGAAGGATACCCATATACCCATATCCAAAAAAAGGCACGGTGAAGGCTAAGTTCCTTGAACTCCTACTGTGGGTGTTTGAATGCTGAATACATTACATCTCTCACCAAACACTCGCAGTAACATCGCAGTCCCATTCTTGAGCTGATTCCCTCTGCCCCGGCTATTCCAAGGAGGCCACAAACTCTTTCCTCATTGGCTGGAGAGTGAAGTACAACTGTGAGATCGCATGCAATTACAGAGAAACTTTTTTTTGCGAGAGATCAATAGGCTATAATGCCTGAAGGGTGGTGGTTTGAGAATGCAGTGTGTACTTAAATGGAATCGAATGGATGCTTCGTAACTGCAAGGTCATTAGCTGCCTTGGCTTGAATAGTTCTTCTTGAAAGTGCCTGTTGGCTGTTGGAATTGCTGTAGATTGAAACACAGGACTGTACTTGCTTCATGTTTTATCCCTGAAATCTGCAGCTAGCACAGACATAGGCTACACTTTTTGATCTATGTAGTCATTGCCCACTAACATTGCACTTACGATGACAGAATAAAAGACGTATAAGGGTTTTCTGTCTCTGACTTTGTTATATTGCTGTCGTTGTTCCTGTGCTGAGTTGTGGCTCAGCGGGCCCGTTTGCTGCAGTGAGGGTCACAGGCCAGTCTTGTTAACCGGTCCCTCCCTCTGTCTTGCCTGGCCTGGGGCTACTGCCTTGGTGAGGTGCTGTATGGGTGACCTACTCCGGTGGTCATGGTGTCCAGCTCATGGCACGGCCTCACCTCCCTCCCTCCCTTTCCTGTCATTCTCGTCACCCTACACTGAAACTCCACACTGATACAGCAATACAAAATAATGTACAAATAGTCCCCACAAATAATAATATAGCACATTACATAAATATTAGTACAAACAAAGTAGATCAATTAATTAAAAAAATGTATATCACAATCTTATACCAAAATAGCAAGACTTTGTCCTATTTATGCTGTTAATGTGTTTTACAAAGCAGTTTTTAATATTGGTCTAAAATTGAATAATGAATCCAGTATCTTTTATCCAGTTGAATCACAACCACTGTTAAATTAAATAGTATTGTTTGTAATATGAATAAACACATAAAGCATATTCTCACTCTTGATAGCATATTGCTGCCATATTGATAACCTCATTACTTTATCATGAGGAAAATTTGCAAGAAGTCACCATCCCAGCCAAATGACATGGTAATGGATGCAGGACAGCAGCTGATCCGCCTGTAACTGGTCATTATCTCCACATCCTGCTTTTACTTTCATAAGCAGCCTGTCTCCATAGTACACTAACTGTGAGACAGCCAAATGAGAACAAATTAATAAGAGTCTGGAGCTGTCCCAACTTATTGTGGAAAAAAAGTGGAACTAGGTTCTGTGGCTTTTCCTTGTAGGAGAATATACTCTAGATACAATTTAGAACTCTTTTATCAGAGATTCTTGGTAGACTCCCATGTATTGTTGCACCTAGAACAGTCAAAAGAGGAGAAAAAAGGCTTCACACTCTGAGCTAATGTTGCTTCTTTCAGTGGAGTTTGAATTGGCTCAAGAAGCTATGATCTTGAAACATGATCTTGATCTTGAAGTGAGTTGAATTGCACCAAAACGAGTGAAATAAGTGAAAACATCCGCACTCCGTTGGCACTTGACTTAGGAGAGCACAAGAGGAATCAAATTTGAAGGCTAAATTCAAGACGGATCCATTTTTTGGAATGTGTAAAAGCATTCTCCATTTTCCAAGTTGATTCATGTGCATGTCATAGCCCAGAAGACTGTCCATTTGCAGGGATGTTTTATATCTAATGACGTGCTTATGAAGTTATGGTCGGCCTTCTTTGGGACTGGAACCAAGGGACCTGGGATTACCACTGCAAAGAGCTCATTTGTCTCCATTATGAAGCCCTTAATGGTTTTTTGTTCAAAATGGCTCCATGTGGAAGCTTGCATTCTAAAGGAATCTAGCACAATTTTGTCAGAAACGGTGTCCGTCTAGACTGACTATCTCTGCCGCTCTTCTTTCTTCTCACTGCTGCCTCCCTCTACCTTGTCTTTCCTGTGAGGATTATTTGCATACTGCAGGTATGGCATCAATCTCAGTCCTTTCTCAGCCATCTTGTTTATTCTCCCTACATTCCTTTTCATTCCTGGAGTTCTTGATCGCTAACAGGTTTTAGCAAATCAGTATGTCCCTAGACTTGAACTGTGTGTGACAGAAAGAGTGAAAGAAAGAGAAGGGAGGGCAGGAGAGGAATCACATGGTCATACTCGTCTGTGAATGAATGTGTATCTGCAGTCTCAAAAGCAGAGAGAAGAGGTCTATCCAATTAAACAAGGGCTGCACCGCCTTATTATTTATGCGCACGGTGTCCAGCATCCCCGAGTAATTCTGATAAATCACTTTCCCTGCGGTAAAATCAATATGTGTGGCACACGCAATGTCTCAGCCCAAAACAAATGCAGATAATGCCCCTGATATGGAAGCTGTGTTTCCCCTCTCATAGCCTGATACGCACGGTATCAATAATGCATAAGAGGTTACAGATTGTTTGTTTATTTCCGTAATTAAACTGGTTTTTAACCTCACACTATGGCATTAATCTCATTAAACAGAACATGAGAATCTAGCCAGCTAAGGTCAGCATGTGAGCATGTAGTGACGGGGTAACATGTTTACTGGGATAATGATTAACTATCATCAGGGGATTTAATACAATTTTCAGTCATAATGGAATAAGAAAATGCCATGGTACCTCACGAACACTTTAAAGCTGCAGTAGGTGAGATTTTTATGTCAAAATACACCCATCTTATCAGCTTTGATCACAAAGTGGGGCTGCAACAGAGAAGAGCGCCCCATCCCCACTAACTGAGACCCTGTAGATTTGCGCTATTTGCCCAAATGAAATCTTTATGGTTTTATAAAGTTACTACATGTTTGACTTATTGAGTTTCATGGTTGTCTGATATTAGGGCAGTAAGTTATATTCTGTGTAGATTAGTGTGATTGTGAGGTGTCAGTCCCCACTGTATGTACACAAATCATGTTTCCAACTGGGATTGTGAATAATTTTATTAATTATTGCTCATATATCACAGTTGGGTATGCAGCAATAAAAGTGGATTACTTCATTATTTCATTCAACAGCTTAAATGATACCTATAATGATTTCAGTTGCTGCCAGCTATATCCGATATAAAGGTTAATCGTGGTGAACTATTTGCACAAGACAAAAAAGACCACAACATCATTGGAATTGTGATTTCATATTGTGGTATTAAATCTCAGGTGCTGTTTGGCAACGGATGGAGAGTCAATCCCAGAAGAGTCGACTCATGTCCTCCTGCTCTCATGAAAGTCATCGCTGGCTCCCTGTTAGCGATTCAGAGAGCTGAAATGCAGTAGAGTCGACTGTATGATCCCCAGGTGTTTAAATGTCACTGCAAATCCATGGCTGACCTAGTGGAAATCATAATGTGGGTATCACATTGGAGGGGTATGAAAGCCCTAATGCATCAGTGTCTAACGTTGGAATGGAGGAGTCTGTTCATTTTCACTCCCACACAAGAGACAGTAATTGAAGTAGACTCCAGGCAGAAATCCTAGAGTTTTGCACAATTAGGCCTTTTTTAATGTCCCACCACCGTGGTACATGGTATGACATCTGTCTGTCTCTTGTCTGTCTGTCTGTCTGTGTCTGACACATTCTTGTGAACACAATCAAGAACAATACATGATAGAAAACTTCATACTTTCACCACAGGTTCCCCCTATATAGTAGATGATCTGATTAGCTTGCTGCATAAATTTGCACATTAATGAGGAAAAACAGATTTTCTTGAAACTGCATTAACTCCTTAATGCCTTAAGATACAGAGTTCATATTAATACCACGCATGTGTTACGTGAAGACAAGTATGTTGACAGAAATATTTCCGAATTATTGCATTAATTAGCTTAATGAATGGCCTCATTAGCATAACGGGTTATATGAGATATATCATGGTGATTATGGTGGGACAGTAGGCAGCTCAATTGCCTCTTCTTATTTGATAGCACAGTAGAGAATATCAGAAATCAAAGGGGAGACAGGATAGCTGGATTTGAACCCTAAACATTGAAAATACATGTCATGCGCCTTAGTCACCCAGGCTGTGTGTTCCTGTGAAAGGATTGTTGACTCCACTGCACCATAGTGGTGCAGCTCTTATCCGGGGGATTCCCCAGCATCTCAGCATCACACCATGGGAGCGTAGCTGCAGTATCACCTTGTCATCACCTATAATGCAACGTGAGGAGACGCATGAATATGCTTCAGCCCCACGCACATCACACACACACACACACACACACACACACACACACACACAACACCAACAAAAGGATTTTTTTTTTCTGACAGAAGAGACAATCGTCGGCATCACAGCCTTGAGAAGTGGTAGCGGACTGAAAAGAAAGCTATGATCAAAGGATTGAAAGCGAAACCCCCCTCTAGGAGCTCTTCTGTGCATTTGTCACGTCCGCGGTATTCCCACTCCTGTTGCTTTCATTCCACACACTACAGGGAATAGGTTCATGACAAATAGATAATGCTAATAAATAATCTACGCACTGTCTTTGGAAGCTTACTGGAAAGAGATTGCAAAGAAAAAAAATCAATAATGAGTGCTGTGCTGCCGCCAGAATAATTTTTTTTCTTTCTGTTTTGTACTATCTGCTACTTCTTAATGGATGTATGCCATACCAGATGACTTGGTCTGCTGTGAAAACATATTGACATCCATTTGAGTAACCTGATGTGAGCTGGACATGAATTAAAGCCAAAGTTGAGTACGTAATTCATGACAACTTGTGACCAGTTTTGGACGCTAAATTGAGATGGATAGATAGATATAATTTTATTAATGTGTCACTTCTCAACAAACAAGTCAAACAAAGCAACAAACACAATAACCCCCAAAAAAAGAAAGTTGAGGACCACTCATCAAGAGTTACGAGACACAGGCTAAAAACAATACACATAAAAAAGACACACAAATATACACACACATAAGTACATACATTCGTACACATACATTGATACACATATACATACACACACACACACACACACAAGAAAAAAAAATAAAGGTCATATTACACACACACAAACACAAAGGATAAAAACAATCTTAATACTGCATTATAAAATTTAGACACTCATGAATGAACGTCTTCTGTTGAGACACTCTGGATTAGAACCCTCACTCTGGATTTTTCTACCTAAATTTGATCACATGAAGATCAAAACCTTTTCCACTCACCAGATATTGTGGTGCTGCATTACTGAACTGTTTGACCTACAGTACTTAATAACCCACATAAAGGACAATGTTTTGGACACGTGAGTCCTGCGTTACTCTTTCCTTGAATTAATTTATTATCTTAAGTCCTATATGCACAGGACTAATATTAATTGGGGACATCCAGCGATTTGTAATAAAAGCATAGATCGTCTTTGATTTTAATCCCATGCGAATTTGCCATGTCTGTAATTTGTAAAGTCAAAATTCCAGTGCAAATTACCGTATTTTAGTGAAGACAGAAGTCCCCTGATAATACTCATCCCATGCAAATTGAACTCTTGAACGTAATTTGTTTTTTGCATGCGATTTCCTTTTCTTCTTATTCTGCTAGACACGTGATTTCTATCTTCTTCCTGTCATGGAAAATGGAGGTAATAGTGGAATCTATACAGGAAGGTTTTGAATGCATTTTTGGTGCAAACTTCATGTTTTGCTTTGCAAAACCAGGAAGGAACAAATTGTACAATATTGACCTTGCACAGTTGTATCCGGCCACGGGGCATCTGTGATTTCATTCATTCATTCATTGATTTTTCCATACCCGCTTATTCCTATTCAGGGTCACACAGGGCTGGAGCCTATCCCAGCATGCACTGGGCGGAAGGAAGGGAAACACCCTGGACAGTTGCCAATCCGTTTTGTCGAACACATAGACGACTCATTCCATTATCCTGTGCGAACGCCTTTCATGAAACGCAGAGGTTGAGGGGTAATTCCTTAATTACATGAATACTAGTCCTGTGTGAATAGGGCTTTAGACAAACTGTTTGGAATCTTTTTTAGTTGTTGAGGCATTTGGTTGCAAGTCTGTGCTGATTTATCACTTCGATAGGCCTCCAGTGTATCTAAAAGTGTACCATAAATACCTCAAAAACACTACATTTGGTGAGAATACCATGTCCATAAAGACAATGACGTTATTCCTTAAACCCGCACGGTAAAACACTCCACAGTATCGACTCATATACCACGCTCTTTTACATTGGCACGGCAGAAGAAGTGAACATGTACCGTGTAATCATGTAATGCAGTAAGCTTGACAAGGGAGCTCTCAGTGTTGTTAACAGCTGTCTGCTCCTTCAAGTGGAATGGACAGCGCTGAAGATTTAAGGCTGCCACACTGTCAGTTATGCAAGTGTTGCTGTAGTAACAGAGAGCAAGTCCAGAGGGGATTTCCACTGCTTTACCGTTTCTGGAAATGGCCACAGGCAGGTTGGGACCCCAGCTATAAAACGTCATTGTCTCAATGACATAACAGATTAGAATCTTGTTTCTCTATTTTGTTTAGCTTTGGGCATTTTTTTAGAGGCGGTCATGTTCACACATATGCATTGGTCTGTCTAAGATCATAGGAATAAGCCAATTCTTTTTTATTTTATTCGATTTTTGCATTCAAATAATAATCAGTGACATTTTCATATAATAGAATTTCTGTTTTGCCACTTTTTTAGTGAGTCAACCAATATCCAGTTCATGAAAGCTTTTCCATTTATTGTTCTAAACACCCAGTGTCTGATAGGTCTTTACTGAGAAAAATCCTCTGGCGCACAGGAAGTGATGCGTTTTATGTTTCTGGCTGCAGCAACAGCGGTTTGTTTAGAATAAATAGAAGAAGAACTGGGTAGTTAGCATGAACAGTGATAGCCACCATGGCTGAACAGACAAAGAAAAGAAACTCAAACTCCATCAACAGAAAATCCACGGAGAAAGACGTCACAGTACTGGACAGACTGTTTGTTGACTGGGAGGTGCAGTGCAAAAACACCAGCAATGACCGCATAGCGCCAAAGATAGAGACAAAATCAATTACCACTTTAAGTGGGTTATGCACTGTAGCACTTTTACTTAAATCCCAGGTAAATGTAATTAATGCCCTGCTGACTTTGTGCTCTGCCTCATACAGAGAATGCATATTTATCTCCTACCCTTTTCTAAGAAGACACCGCCAATCAATAAATAAGATTCTCTACTGGCAGGCTGTACGCACTGAGGCTAAGCATTGCATAGAAATGGACATCCAGTGATATAATGGTAGCTGAGATATCAGGTATACCGCAATCCAACTTTTAGGCCTGATAGGTGAGTATACTGTAAATACCCAGAAAAGAAAGTGGGTTTAGTGTGTGTAGCTGCATTTGACTGCACTGCTGGGCTCATATCTCATGCCCACAGCAAATGTGAATGAATAAATTAACCAATCAATGAATGGATGCGTGAATAATTTAACAGACTAAATAAATTAATAGACCAACAGCAAACGACAAATAATTTTTTTCCTGCTTCTGGCTGCTCGGCACAGTTTGCATCCAGAGCCCAGGAGCTGGTGCAGGTTACCGAGACGGCGAGATGTGTCATCTATGAATCTACTTGTATTATTATTATTGCCTGAGATTTGAATAGTAATGAAATGTCCTTACATTTGGTGTCACAGATTTTCCTGGCTGTAGTGGGTGTCACTAGGATTTTTTTCTACCTGTGAGTTGAAAAGCCAAGTATGATCTTGATAAGGGTCTGTTTGAACAGGTGTAACAGAGCCGCTGACACTGAATTTATGTATTTTCACGAGCAGATGGCGTCTGTGTCGTCTCTCGCTGTATAGTCTGTTTGTCTGTGATCCAGGTGAGCTGTACGCCTATATGGCTGCCCCAGATCTCGGCTGCTTCACCTCCTCTGTCAGAGCAGCACCATAGGGACACATGTGACGTGCGTGTTGATTTGTTTGCGTGTTTACTGTGTGTGTGTGTGTGCGCGCGCATGTACAAGTGCGTGCGCAGTGAAGGTCACAGCACAGCATCTGTAATGAATCCTGGGACCTAGTGGTTGCGGGTTCCACTCGGCCAGCTCCCTGACAGTCTGAACCGTCTTCTCGCCGGCAGCAGAGTGACAGACAGAGCGGTGTGGCGACACAGCACAGCACTGCTGCGACTCACACAGAGCACCGATGAGAAAAAATAAGATGGGTTGGCTAAGGTGCATACCATGTAAGGACAACATCCTGGGTTCGAATCCAGGACCTTTGTCGCATGCCATCCCCTCTCTCTATCCTAATTCTTCCTGTCTCTCTCCACTGTGAACTATCAAATAAGGGCTTTCAGGTGATGCAATGCACCCTCCGGTGGCCATATTGGAGGTCCTCAGCTCAGCTTGTTGCCATCTCAAAAAAATTTAGTAGACATTAATTTCTGTGCTGGTTTTGACTGGGAACTGATAATTTCCCCACTGATTTTGTGTTTAGATGTCAGCTTGCTAGTTAGCAGCTAACCAATACTGTCCTGTTGTAAACACATCTGATTTAACTGGCCCTGCTGTCGCGGGGCTAAAAACTATACACCTTATCAAATATATTCACTGTACGGATGCCGATGGCACATGTACAGAATGTGCATCAGCAGCTGTCCCCTTTACAAAAACTCCAGAATGGAGGAACCATTTGTACAGAAGAAATGGCAGTGTGCAAAGACGCATGTGCATTGTTATCTGTTCACAATATCAATACAGTATCAGAACATGGAAGGAGGCAGCACCTGAAAATAAGAGATGGGCTGGAAAGCAAAACGTGAACTGTAGGAAGACTCAAAGCTTCGATGTATAGTGGGTATGTTGCAGTGAATTTAAAGGGACATTTGGAATTTTATGCGATTTATGCGATTTGTCTCAGTGAGGAATGCTAACAGTGGCAATAAAACAGCTTCCCTATTGACTGAGTTGTGAAAACAAAAACTTTTCCCCACAATGTGACTAAGGGATTAAAAACAAGGCAACAGTAAACATGTCATCCCTTCTGGCACCTACTGGGCCAATTGGTAACAAATATGTCACCTTGTTTTGACCTGTAATTGCAGAGCCCCCTTGGGCCAATCAGTGTTATTATGAAAATGCCAGAATCTAGTGGCAAGATGCATTATTTCCCCCAAAGTTTCATCAAAATCTGATCAGAGCGAATGAGTTATCTGAGCGAATGAGTTGGCACTTTTCTTTAAATTTCAGAATAGTGGTCACAGCTTGTTAGATTATAACTTAGCTGTAAACTTTGTTTCACACGTTATTCCTTATTTTACCTTACACTTTAAGTTTATATAAAATCGTGTCTTTTTTGTAATTGTGTTTGGCTTCACAATGCAGCCTTTCGTCTCTGTGGCGATAGAAAGGAGGTTGCCACAGCAACAAGCCTCTGTTCTACCAGTTCTTGAGTATTGGACTAATAGTGTGACCTGTCCTGTGCTGGACATCTCAGCAGCCTCTTGACATGACCTTTTTTATTTATTCTGAATAAAATACAATGATTACTAGTTTGAGTGCAGACATTTCTCTATTTTATATATGATATTCCACTTTTACGCACCAAAGCACAAATGGACTGAGTGAAGGGGTTTCTCCCTGACCTTGGAAACAGGCAGGGGTCTTATTGACCACGATCATCGCCACTCGCCATACTTAAGCCCACATAAATGAATTTGATAGAGCATGTTTGTTGGAACTATCTGTCCCCTCTACGAGCGCTGTTTTACTTAAACCTCCAGACATTATGGTAATACAGTTAGACCTCATTCTTATTCTCTTGGAAATGGTGCAAATGGTCTTTTCTCCCCATGTATCGATTTTAAATTTCACTAGCCCCCCCTTTTTCCATCGTGCGCCTTAACAAACATTGCTGGGTGGGTCAGCCCTGCTGTTTAGGTCTGCTGCCAAGTATTGCCTTCTTTTTATAGCCTGTTGTAAGACTCCTCTCCTAGCAGCGCTCCCTCTGCGCCTGCTCGAGCAGCGAGCAGTATCTTTTAATCTGTCTTCAGCACAGCCATCAGGGGGAGGGCCCGTCCTCTATATTTCATGCGTTTCGCGTTTGGTTAGCCATCATTAAAGCTCGGTTTTTCCAACTGGCTCTTTGATAATCCGGTGCAAGCTGTACAGGTATTGAGGAGGAGTGGTCCCCTCCCTCTCTCCCTCTTTCCCCCCTCGCTCTGTCTCTCTGTCTCTGTCTCTCTCTGTCTGTCTCTCTCTCTCTCTCTCTCTCTGTGCTGCAGTGGGTGCAAGACAGATGGAGCAGTACATGACAAAACAGCCTAATTAAGAGAGTGGTGCACCTCTTAATTCCCACATGTGGAATCCCTTTCCAGAAAACCATGACAGAACATGTTGGCAGCCAGGAAAGAGGAAAAACATTTTTCAATTTGCATCATCCATCATTGTCCTCAAAGTGCTCGGCGTTTACGACTGCCTGGAAGCCCCTACTAAAGAGCATGCAACAAATAGGCCATTAAAATGTTGTGTGCTTTCCACGGCGCATCACCTGCAGACATCATGGAACAGCAAGATGAAAATCATAATAAACTACATGGCTGAATACATTTAGGAGCTGAAAATAATATACGTATGGATCAGAAATGGCAAATTGACATATCAAGAGAAGTGGTGTGTTTCCTTGACAGCGAAGGCCCCCGGCTCTGACTGCTTATTTATGGATGGCTCGAAAAAATGGCCATTCCTAAGGTCATGTTACTTTACGTACTACCAGTAGGATGAAACAGCTGCTCACTGCACAATCAATAGATACGTGGCGAGAAAAAGAAAACAATTTATGTGGGATATTCAGTATGGCAGTTTCTTGCTTTTTGCTTGATGTCACAGCCCCCATCTGGAGCCATTTTGCTGTGGCCATTTTGAATCACTCTAGTAAGCATTTTGTTTAATGCGATTGGTGATGCCAAATGACGTGTGTCAGAGCAATTCAAAAGCTTTAAATTGGTGTGTGTTTTCTTCAAGACAATATTCCCACAGATAAATATTATGCCATCTGCAGGACACTTTTATCCAAAGCGCATTACAGTATCTTGAGTGTTTACATTTGGAAGCAAACACCTGACTCCGGCGTACGCACAGTCTCTGCATTATTATTACAGCATGAATATTTGAGGGGATGTTCTGTGGAAGTGCTTTGTACCTTGCCGCATGACAGTTGCAGTTTCCTTAATCTCAGTAAAATACCCTCCTGTGTATTATGGCTTCTGTGCAATAGTTGCTAATGCCTGTGTGCAATAAGAAAAGCTTTCTTCATTGTAGTGTACATAAATAAAAAAGGAGAACGCTTGAAAGATGGTTAACTAGTTCCATGGTAACAACTACTTAGCAGCTGTTTCATAAGCCATATAGGTAGGAGTGCTTTTTTTTATGGTGAAATACATTTTACTACAAAAGCACAATCTTGCCAAGGGCGATCTCATTCTCATTTTGGAGTGCAGCAACTGATAATGTAATAACTGCAGGAAAATGCAATAGCTTGTCAAAATGTAATAAAATGTCCTGCTAAATTAATGTATTAAGTTGCCGGATACTGTAACAACATCTTCAGACTGATATTGTAATAATGTATTTCATGCTAATATAATACGTTATTACATTAACTGCTAGTTATTATATTGTAAGGGGTGAAGAAACATTTTTTCAACTGATGTTACAATACTTACTGATGATGCAACAACTTGCCATAACAGTCAGAAAACATCAAATTCATGCTGATTTTTTTAATTGTTTTGGTGCCACTTTGTCTCAGTGTTTCTCATGTGTGGGCTGAGACTGGATGACTTTGCTTGTTTAAAGCTGTCCATCATTGTCAGTGATGATGTCGCTACTAGTATGAAAGTGAAAGGGTCAGGCTTGTTGGGGATGTTTCACTTATGTCATTGCATGTCGGAATGCAGGACACTTTTCACATATCTTTCTTTCACAAATCTTTCTTACCCTGGATTTATGTATGAGATATAGTCCTATACTGCGCAATATAAGAGGGTTACTTTTCCATCAGTGTGATGAAACTCAAAGCATCTGGTCAAAGCGATAGTTTTGGCACTCTGAACTAAGCATCTCCAAAACACAGAGTGGATGACATCCTGGCTTGTGCTGAGATATTTGAGTTGTTGCAGAGATCAGGTAGAGGACATTTGCTGGAAATGGCTTTTATGTTCATTCTGTTTCCTCATACTGTAACAATCATTGAATTGCAAAACAGTTTTGGGATGAGCTTGCTTTCATTTAGAATTTTTTTTTTTCTTTCTGAGCATGCAGCAGTGTCACAAAGAGCAATGCAAGAAAAAAACAGGATTTGTTGCATAGTTAATTTCATCCAGCTATTTTATAGCAATACTGAGTGAGAATACTGCAAGACTGAGAACCTGAGCTGTGTTGTTGTATTTCACCGATGTTCACCGTGTTTTTGAACGGGTCTTGCCTGCTGCACGTTTAGCTTCACTAAACACAGGTCTTTTCTCGCTGCACTTGATAGCCACAACTCAGCTCAACACTGTCCACACCCACAGCAAAAGGCCCCAAAACATCCCGAACATCACTGAAAAGCCAGTTTCATGCAAACGGGGGTCGCAACAGACTAATAATGTAGAATATATCCCATTTATTTGTTGTTATTTTACTGAGAGGCACGTTGCATATTGCAGCTTTAATAAAAAAGGATATTATAATATAAGGATAATTTAAGTTAAACATCCTACTCCAACCAGGACTAGCACAGGCTGTAGAAAGTGAGACGTCTCCAATCTGTATGAGCAGTTTCCATGGAGACGTGTCAACATTTGCTACAAGACCTGAATGAGCAGAGACAAGTTGGCAAGCTTGCCAAACTTAAGCCTCCCACACCTGTTTCCCTTTTTCTTTCCATTGTGTGGAATATCATTTGATGCAAATACATTGATGTACCTGCAGTTCCTCCCTGTGTCAGTAGTTGATATTGGGAAAGTCTTTGAAAATATGCCAGTTATTGTGCAGTATTTTGAAGTCAGAGTTCATTATGTATCGCTGGAAACCGCAGCAGTGGTAGGATAAGTCCTTGCTGAAAAGAACCAGGCTCGATGGAAAAGCGATTACAACATTTCTCGTCATCTCAAATGGTTGGTTTGCTGTGTCATACCTGATTAGACTTAAAGTGGAACTCAGAGACAGAAAGAGGAGCGTTGCCACTACATCTCACCTGAGCTCTTGAGGCCTTTATGGCTATTTCAGACCCAAAGGTTATCCATATTTCCTTTGCTCTGAACGCTCTTCCATTCCACATCCCACTCTCATCTTCATTATCATAACCAGATTACACGCATGCATACAGATCCACGCATGTATACACGCATACTCACACACGTGCGCTTAAGGATGGGTATGTTACAGCTCTATGAGGACCGGAGCTCTTTGTGTTAAATGTTAGTAGTGTGGGAGGCTTTGGAGGCCGCCGCGCAGCGAGCAGTGATGGACTAGAAGCTCCCTATTTGGCGTTTCCTTCGCTGAAGGGCGTAGAAAAGAGACTGAGGCAGTGTCCAGGGTGTGTGGCATCACTACAACATCAGCCAGTGTCTGCCTGCCGAGGAGAGAGCAGCAGCAGTGGGAGGGAGTGGGCGGAAATCAAAAGGTGAAATGCAGCTTTCTGCTGCAAAGCTACATCCTATTCAATATGGTTTTGTCTCAGTTGCAGGGTCTACCACTCTTTCCACTTATATAATATTCACTACCCTCCCTGTGCATACGAGCACAAACACGTTACTATAATAGATCTGTCTCCTTCCTGTTGTCTGCAGTGCTGCTGCAGTGACAATGCCTCCATTTAAAGTAATAATCCACAACATTTTCCCGTAAATAAATATCCATTTTGCTCCTCTCTGTCACTAAATGATATAACACAATAGAGAATCAACCCGCACCCAGTTCATGAAAGCTTTTACATTTGCTGAGAAAAATCCTCTGGCACACAGGAAGTGATGCGTTTTATGTCTCTGGCAGCAGCATTTTGTTTGGAATAAATAACAGTGATAGCCACCATGGCTGAACAGACAAAGAAAAGAGCGCCACCTACAGACACTCAAACTTAATCAACACAAAATCCAAGGAACAGTACTGGACACACTGTTTGATTGACAGGTGATCTCTGGGCAGTGCAGTCCAGAAACACCACAGCAATGAGCGCCAAAGGTGTCACCAAAATGACACAGATCTCACAGATTGGAGAATCAAAGAAATAATAGATGTGTCGGAAGGAAGGGAGGAATGAAGGATTTCTTTGACTCATTTGACAGGGTTTGACATGCTTCAAGAGCTACACTTGCATACTCTACATGGAAAATTTCCTTCCTAACACAGTTATTAAAGTAACCTGGTTTTCGGTCCATGTAAACGTCATAACTTGGTTGGAATAACCCCAGTAAACTCATGAGAAACCCTCTACCATCTCACTGCTTTCACTTTTGGTTTTCATCATCTGCGCAAAATCAGACACAGGGTTCTATTTTGACATCACCAATAAGCATGGCAACGAGCAGTACTTACTGTTACTACTGGGATCTGGGATCATCATTTCTTTCCCCTGTCTTAGAAGTAACCTGCTCTTACTTAGGGTGGCACCATGGATCAGTGGTTAACACTGTGTCGCCTTACAGCAAGAAGAGTTTGCATGTTCTACTGGGTGCACTGGTTTCCTCTCACAGTCCAAAGACATGCAACTCAAGTGGATTGGAGACTCTAAATTGCCCATAGGTATGAATGTGAGTGATTGGTGGTTGATCTGTGTTAGCCCTGTGATGGACAGGCAATCTGTCCAGGTTGTTTCCCCTGCCTTATGCCCAATGCACGTTGGGATAGGCTCCAGACCGCTGTGACCCTGAATAGGAATAAGTCAAGAAAACAAATCAAAGAATGAATGCTATTGCTCTGTCAAAGACGGAGGGGGTAGCAGGCGGCCGAATCTTTTCATAATTTTTTACTGGCAGACTGTTCTATCTGTGGGCAGGACACCTCAGGTAGACAGGACTATTCTGCTAATTGGTTTATTCATGGAAACAGATAGACTCAATCGCAGGGTATCAAAGGTTCATGTAAACAGCTTAACTCGAAGAAGGCCTTAACTGGAGTATGGCCAGTAGCTGGGTTCCTCTGTGTATGTAAACATAGCCAAGAATGTTTATGCTACACGGGCTACATGGCCATCTTTCCACCTATAGTTAATTAGTTTGAATCAGAAGTGAAATTGTATATATGGTGCCAGTTGGCAAACAAACCATACAAAAAGCAAAGTCATGCGATCTTGCAGGTCCGCCATTTACTGGGAAAAATTGTTACAAAATGCTCCAGGGTTCAGTTCAACAGCACCAAACAAGGCAAGTATGGAAGCACCCTTGGAGTCTCCCTAACCACCATGCATTGGTATTTCACTTTTCCATTGTTATAGATCCTATTTTATTCTGTTGAGTTCATGGGGCAGTAACCCTCTCCCTAACCCCGGCTTTCTTCTTTGAAGTTGGTTTCTTACCAGATTTGGTGCTCCCTGCTGAAGCCATCTTGTTAAGTGAAGTGTCAAATACTTTAAATTGAGATACAGTAAAAACCTCCTGGCCAGTGCTTCAGTTGGAGAGTTGCTGCTCCGGCAATTTTGGTTCTTCACAGTTCAGCTGCCTGCTTGTTTTTGCCAGCCAGTTGCCTATTACTGAAAAACTCCCTGTTTTTTTTTGTGTTTTTTTTGGTCAATTTTGACAGAATTAATGGGAACCAATATGGTGTCTTTGAAAACTTCTTAACTGGCTTAGTTTGGTTTGGTTTCCAAGTGACCTTTTTATTAGTTCCCACTTGGATCGGCATTGCTTTTAACACTCATCAAAAATTGTGGATGGTGGTTTGTCTTTGACACCAAATGTTTTAGGTCAACCTTTGATTTTAGAGGTCAGGGCTTGGAAAGAAACCAGGCGAGTAATAACCATTGATTAAGAAAGGATGTTATTGCCCCACAGTGGTCGATGAAACGTCTCGGGATGTTATTTTTTTAACGGTGTGATTCATGTGCTACAGTTTGGCTGCCTGTTGCTCTCCTCTTCCCTATGGCATTAGCTGGCTGTGCATTGGTGTGGAGGAGGAAGGACTCATTTATTCCAAGTTATGCAACCATCTTGGGAGAAGCTGGCCAGGCGCTGACTGTAGCATAGCAGAACAGCTTTAACTTAGCAGCAGCAGCAGCAGCACACTGGTCTCCCAGAGAGCAGAGAGAGCAGAGAGGCTTTCCCGTTTTTTTTTTTTCTCTTTCCTCTCTCCCCCACTGGCCCTAATCTCTCCCCCCCGAGTGTGTGCTTTTCTTTCTCAGGAATAACCCGTTTACAGGCTGCATCAGGTGCTGACAGGAGCAAATCTAGGGTAGAGAGGAAATTGCCTGTTGATCTTGCGCCACAATAGCTGTTGCATAAGCCATGATACAGGATGGCTCTCATCAATGTTTCATGGACTTGCAATGTGAGCCAACAGGGAGGATTTGCAAATCTAGAGTTTATATTTGCACTTTAAAAATCCCATGTAGAAATCAATCCTTATCATCATTGTGACCTGTAAAAACATCAAATGACCCGTTGGATTTATTTATTTTTTTTCTTTTATTTCAGCTACAACATCAATATATCTTTATGAAAAAGTTTGTGAATTTTGACTCTTCTCTTTCATGGATGGCTGTATCATTCAAATGTCGCACAGCTTTGTTCGCATTCAAACCGTGGCTGCATATAATCTTCTCAACTGTAAATGTAATCTCCTCAAATGTTCCCCTTCACCCTAAAAATGGAAACATAGGCTAGCTTACTTTTCTCAAAAGCCTTTTTCGGAGCTTAATTCTCTTTCTTCCGTTGTCCATCAATCTCTCTGACTCCACGTGTCTTCTTTCTTTTTCTTGCCTCCGTCTTCAGCTATCCTCTCACACCACAATTGGATCAGATTATGTAGTCAGTCCTAAATTAAAATGTACACGTGCAAATGTGCATTATTAGCTATTCACATCATCAAATCAGATTTACAGATGGGAAAGACATGTACAGGAATATGTTTAGAAGTGCTGGCTCATATAGAGAAATACGCACAGGAATATGTGCAAGTGCAAGAATGGAGATCAGATTGTGTCAAGCAGGCTAGATGTGCAGACGACTCTAGAGCACAGGAGAAGAGAAAACGGGCCGGGCGGGTTAGTTCACGGAGACGTGCAGGCGACCAGACTTCGGCACCCTCCTAGTTGACTGAGGCTGGGGCTGCTGTGGGAAGAAGCGAATAAGTGCTTGAAACACTCCACGGTTCACCTCAGGCGGATGAGCCAGAGGGTAAAGGTGCTCCGCAGCTGCATCGGCTCATCGTAGAGAGAGTGGGAGGCATATCGTCCAAGATGGAGCTCAGTTTGGATCTCATCCTCCCCTCTGCTGCTGCCTGCAGGGTATCCAGTCTCAGCCCTATGACACAGCTAGCCTTTTTTTTTACCAGTTTGTTGAGCCTGCCGGCATCCCCTGCCTCGGTGTCACCTCCCCCGCACACGGCAGCAAAGAACGGCGCACTGGCCACTATGGATTGGTAGAAGATGCGGTGCAGTCTTTCGCAAATATTGGATGACATGAGCCGGCTCCAGCAGGCAGAGTCTGCTCTGTCCGATCTTGTAGAGTGCGTTTGTGTTGTCAGGCTAGTCCAAGTTGTTGTTGATTCGAACCCCCCCTGAACTTAAAGGACTGCACCACCTCCACATCCTCGCCCTGGACGGTGACATGTGTCAGTGGCCTCTTGCTCTGCTTGGAGAGCCACTACTAGCTCCTTACAGTATAGTACAAGGAGTACAGTTCAAGGAGGCATTTTCAAAATGGTGTACTATGAAAATTTTGCATACTAGCATTTTTGTTCTTAGTACACATTTTTGGTCTACACTTCTGAGTTTCAGTTAGTGGTGCAAAATTAAGAAAAGTAATCTGAATTTTCTTTCATGTGCTTTATAAAGAAGTTTCTCACAAAATCATCTAGCTCAAAGAAAGTTTCATACTGAGGGAGTGTTTTCCTTCCCCATTACCACTGCTGGTTGTTGCCCCAACTCCTCCCTGCAGCTCTCTTCACCTTGACCTTTGTATTCAACATGTGGATAAATAGAGGCAAGGCTACCACCCAGTACACACTCCATACCAAACCACAGATTTGATTGTTGGAAAATTATTTTTATCATCTATTTTACATTTCTGTTAGCCATGTCGTCAGCCATGATGTCTTTAACATTTTGGTTTTCTCTTGTCTACATGCTGTAAAATGGTTAGAAATGATGACTTTATGCTAACAGGCATAAAGAGACACTGTTAGCATTAGAAGCCCATTACTTTTACCCCCAAAGTAACTTAAGGGGCTGTATTCAGCTGAGAAGGTGCAATCGTATGGTAATAGGTAATTACACTACACCCATAACCTACCTCTGCTCAGTGATTGATTAAAAAAGTAAAAACATTTTAGCATCTTCCTGGTAGTTTATTTTGTCCCTTCTGTCTCCCAAATGATTTATGTCAAATTGACTCTCCTTGAAATGAATTGGTTGATAGCTGGAGAGACCAATCTGCCTTGTGAGATTAGTCTCTAAACAGCTGATTATGGGGTAATCAAACCACCTCAAGAGAGTTAATGTAATCAGGATCCTGGGGTGGTTGCAGAGAGAAAATGCAGATCAGGCTGACAATGATACACAAATTACTGTTTATAGACACTACTCTGCGGGAGCAAACAGATGTCTTGTATCTTCTAAGAAAGTGCACTACGAATTTCATAATATTCACGAGTCCTTTACAGTTTCATCGTGCAGCGATACATGATTGCCGAATTTGTAACATCTATGCTGTACTACACTTGTTATGTTTGCCAAATTAAAAAAATGTCGCTCCATAGGGGAAGGAGCAAGAGTTGCTTGAACAACCAATTACAGGAAAATTAAAGAAGTTCACAATTAAAGGGCTAAAGAGGCTCCAAAGACCCAGTAGCATCTAGTACTGCCCAAAAGTTTGTTTCTATTTTGAGGGAGCTCAAAACAGAAAAACTGTCTGCACAAATCCAGAGAGAAAACAAATGGCGTAGTGAGTTAATGAGACTAGAAGACTAGGGTAAAGCCTCTGTGATAGTAATCATCTGCTGAAGTGTCCTTGAGCAAGACACTGAATCCCTACCAGCTCCAGAGGTGTTGTTCTGTAAATGACCTTGACATCTGACCTCCCTGTGGAGTGAAAAATAATTTGTGGTTAATAGAGTATCATGAAAGTGGCCTATAACACAGAGCAGAGAAGTCACAGCAACAGCAGCAGAAAGCAGTAAGAAAAGAAAGTACAGCGAAGTTAAACATACAACAGACAAGACTCGTTTAAAAACACAGTGAACATCAGCATTGTTTTTTTTTATTGCAGATCGGCTGCGTTCAACATCTGCTTCTTCAACGCCTGAGGTGGCTTTACGGACGCCGGTTGCCTCAGCCTCAGGCTAGATGCTGTTTCAAGGTAGACAGATCATCAAGATGAGTGACAAGTGTTGGGGTGGGACCTGAGGGGGAGGAGGGCGGGCAACATGCATATTGTAGCTTTAAAAGGATTTCCAACAGTGTTTCTCATAGTATATGTCCTTACATTTCACAATGTTATCCATATTAACCCCTGTCTTTTAGCTGTCAGTGTTGCCCCTCTCTACTGCCTCTAAATGCCTGTTTTTCATGTCTCTGTGATCCCGTCCTCCTGATGCCCCATTGTCTGGTGTAGTGGGCGACATCAGGTGTATGGGGTGCTGTGCGCCCATGGTGCTGCCTGATTATCCTGGGCTATGATGTTGTACTGTGGTAATTACAGTGCAGACTGGGGTATAGGGAAGCACTAATGTATGTCCATAATGGTGGGCTGAGTGCCTGCAGGTTTCAGAGGCCAGCTATTGTAGGATGGGTTAAACAGCCCTTATTCCACACTATTTATCCAAGCAAGCACAGGGAATGACTGCTACAGGTAGACAGGGGGTTTCTGTTCTGCATAGTGAAAGATAAATATTTGATCAAGTAAATGTCCTGTCAAATGGCATTCTTTTTTGGAAGTCTGAACTAGTGAGTACAAAGGCAGAATCTACACAGTTAAAGTAAGCTGTAAGCAGCATCCTGAGAGGAAGGAATAATTGTTTGATTACATGTTTAGTAGCCGACCTCTTGGCCATAAAACTTGGGTATATAAGGTTCTAACATCCCCAGTAGCAGCTATGCATAATAAATTCAATGCAGAAACTTCAAATCAGAATCCATCTAAGCTCAATATATGCCAGATATTCATCTTTTGCGAAATGCAGTTTTTCTGGAGTACACTGCAAACAGAACCGTTTTCACAGAACAGCCCTAATATTTTTGCCACTGACTATACAGTATAGCAAACCAGGGTAAACTTTTGGCTTAATTAGTAATGGCCTCAATTGCCTTTCTTGTAGCTATTTATGGCGTACTTTCTGGCTTTGTCTTTATGTGTGCATGCTGAGCTGTCTTATTACTGTATCTGGCTTTTTACTGTATTGTGACTCACTACAATTACAAGGCTTAGTCCAAATCAGATAATAGACTGTGTGATAATAGAGTATGTGTGTATTCCTCATCCATGTTGAACATAAAATGTCTTGGTTGGTCTTTTGCAATACGCATGCTCCAATTATTGCTGTTGTTTACATGAGAAATACATTTAAATGATTTGTCGATGGATGGTGTGAATGCAGTCTATGTCACTGTTTCCACAAACATACTGGCACAGTGTGTGTCTGATGACCTCATTATTGTTTGTATGTAGGTACTATACCATACTGTACATACATTACATGTCTTGTGTATGTACATACAGTTGCTCTCTGTGCATACATTACTATTGTTAGTCTTAATTTGACACGTTTTGTTGCCTTGGCAACCAGTCCATGTCATCTACTTCACTGCGCTGAATTAGAGAGATAGTGAGAGAGGACTTGGAGAGACAAGAGAGAGATGTGATGGTGGAAATGAGATAAAGAGAGGGAAGGCATGGTACTGTATAAACTGTACAGTAATTGCTCTATTCAAGCCTTGCAAACACCCATCTACTGCTGCACCTAATCACCCGCAATGTTTTGTGTTAACCTATAAATGGCAGCAGTGGGGGTCCAGCACAGATTTAAATTTACCACCACTGCTAAAAGAAGTGCAGAAGTCAAATGTGAAAATGAATGATATGATGTAGCTGAGTACACCCTCTAAGCAGTAATAGCAGTTATTAATGTTCTCCCCTGCACTAAAACCAAAATTTGAAGTGAGGCAAAGGCATACATCAAACCAAAACAAGAAATACTTCCACCCACCGATGTTCCAACAATAACTTGGTGAAAACCTGCAGCACAGTGTAAACCTCTACCATTGATGGTGGATTTTCAGGGTCAGTGATTCTCCAGTGTTGATTTATCGCTCATGTGTATTAATTTAAAATGGAGGTCCAGCCTGGTTATCCCTCTGAGAGACACTGCAAACTGTGCAAGCCGTATTATAGGACATGTTTAATGTGATAATCACACTGGCAGTCAGGTCCTGGTTGGATTAATGAATGAAAACAGCTAACAAAATTGCACTCTACTCTATTGATGTAATGTTTCAGTGGACAGCTATCCATGGCTCATATTTATGTCTTCGAGCTCAGACTTAAATTCATAATTCATTTGAACTCTGCAAAATGCGGCACTGTTTGCAACGGTGCACCAAACACAATAGCTCATATGACCAATCAAGCTCAAGTGTGTGTATCACATTACACATGTATTTTTTTTTTTTTTTTTTTGTTGAAGACCAGGATCCACCCTAAACAGCCTTGAAAATCCTATTACATTTTCCCGGGTTTTCAGCAGTGGTTGCCATGACAACTGTGCATTTTATTTCTGGCTCCTTTGAAACAGTGTGTGAGATCAGAGATCCCAAACATTATGTAAGAGGATGTGCTCTGTTCATGACTGGGGTTTCCTGCTGCAGAGAACTTAAACTAATTAATTACAGGGGAGTGACAGACACTCAAGGCGCCTCACCATTGTCTCTCTGCACCTTGCAGCCTTTATCACATACTGGTAAGATGTAGACTGCAATTGTTAGGTGGGAGGCAAAGCATGGCGCCAGATGCTTTTGTTGCTCATTCTAACACATTATGTTGGAAAGTCCTTTCTAGTTCAGATGCCTGCTTATGTCCTGATAGGCCTCAGAAAAGTAAAAATCATGATCAAGGTTCGTGTGTGTGTGTGTGTGTGTGTGATATGAAAATGGAAAGGTAAGAAGCTTGGAGAGAAAGAAGAGGAAAAGAGAGGGAACTTTTTCAATCCTGTTAAAGCCTAAACAATGATGAGCTTCTCCTGATCAGGGCCGGGGAGTAACGGATTACATCTAATGGGATTAGAGTAATCTGATTACCCACCGTGACAACTGTAATCAGTTACACTTGGTCAGTTATCAGATTCAAAAAAAGTAGTCCATTACTCGTTGGATTTCTCAGACTATGTTTAATGAGAAAAATAATTCTGATCATTAGATAGATGTTATAGGCAAACATCATTTTACACACTCTGAAATAATTTAACATTTTGAGGCAAAGTAATCCTTAAGTAACAGGACACATTACATTTACATTTCTGAATTCAAGTAATCTAATGGATTCAGAAGTGATATTACAATTCGACAGAGACATAGTGTCATGTAAACTCATAAATATGGCACCATAATCTAGTGTATCTGTATGCTAGAACTAGTTCTCCTGAACTAGTGATCATGCTATTTTTTTACCTCTTTAATTTGATATCTATTTCTAATTTTTAATGTGAGTCCAGGTACTACTAAGCAACTTTTACCAAAATGATGCAGGGAAGACAGAAAGCAGCATCAGAGCTGGTTGATCCTAAAACCACTGCATCACTCAAATTCACTGATGAAGCCTCATTAAAGCATTTTGCTCACGTTGAGAAGAAGTTCAAAGGAAGATTTTTGCTGTTGAACTTCAAAATTAATAACATGGAAACCAACACAGAATGCTGCAGGATGGAAATTTAATAAATTGCAGAGGTTTTTTTTTTTTTGGACATACCGGTCAAAGTCACAAAGACCAGCAGAGCCAGCCTCAATAAATCTGGAAAGGAGAATTGAGGACAGATCTGGGATGGATCATTTGTGTATATTCAGACTACCAGAAGGCTCCAAAGAGGCTAAAGCTTGCTGATTTCCGAGTTTCAAAGGATTGCCAATGGATATTATGCAGGCACACAGAACTGGTTCCGTTGGCGCACAAAGCAGCCCCCAGATACTAATTATGAAACTCCTGTGTTTCATGGATGGGGACCTTGTCCTGAAAGCCTCACCACTGGAAGTGGACTGCTCCGTTGTGCATTTGTTACAGATTATAGTGGCCACACTATTACCTAGAGGGAGCAAAGGTTCATACTCCCATACTGTAGTACTGTACTGCACAATGTTGTAGACTAAACATGTGCCACATCTCAATGTTCATGGGTAACACAATCAGAAATGATGTACTGCTAATTGACAGCACCAATGAGCAGATATTATGGAAAGGCTATAATAATAAGGCTTGCCTACTTTCATCATCTTCAAGGACCCAAAGGGGTTTTTACAGGGTTGGGTGGGAGGAGTTCAGACTGCGTTTGGTTCCTCAGATGGAGGGTTTTTTCCATATAAAATGCTTAGAGCGGAACAGGGAAGACACAGCACAGGGTCGGGGGTATTTTGGCTACATTAGCATGGAATGTGTGTGTGTAGATTCATTTCAGTCATCCAGGTAGTAAGTTATTTGAGAAAATAGAAATAAAATCTATTGGACTTCAAGAGTAGTATGAACTCATCCGAGAGACTTCATCAGTTCTACGAAACTGAAACGAGTGGCGAAACGTGACGAAATGTTAAGTCCTTAACTTAATTTTAAGTCCAGTGAATTTTGTTTCTGTTTTCTTGGATATTAACATGGAGCGTGTGGCTTTATCATCAGGAAACCAACTTGTGGGAGGAGAGGTCTCTAGGTGAGTTCTCACCAGTCCATTTTCAGCCTTTGTTTCAGTCTTTTTTCTTTGCCTTGGATACACATGACCACCTTAAACTTACTAATCTGGAACTTGCATGGCCTGAGCGTCCCTCATAAAAATATAAGCTACCAGGAATTTCAAGGACCTTGCTATGATCCAAGCATCATTTCATTTGCAAAAGGTTACTGTCGGGTTGCAGAACAAACATTAGAAGGTAATTGCCCCATCGTAGAAAGAAAGGATTTTGGTCAGACAACATCCAGTATACTAAGCTTAGGTGGTGATGCTGCAGGGAAAACCAACTGTCAATAATATCATGATCAGTGGAATGAGAATTGCCATGATGTCAGTGTATGCACAAATTATAGACTTCCAGCTTATTATCGGAGGTGATTTAAACGTTGTTATTCAACATCGTATAGAAAAATCATGGCAGAGATCCAGAGCAGCAATTGGCATCAAGGGATTGTTACGGTGAACTATCAACCCCTAATATAGACGGGACTCTTTCTTCTCCTTATGATATAAAAACTTTTCACGAATTGACTACATTTTCTCATCTAAAAATCTCTTTGAAGAATTGCAAAATGTTGATGTTCTACTTGTTGCTTTTTGAGATCACCTCCCAGTGATGTGCAAAGCTACACTCAAAATAATTAAGTATACAGCTAGATGTTGGTTCACTACTACAGGGCTGAAAAATAATACTTTTATCAGAGATTCCAGAGCAGGTAGCTCAATTTGTTGAAGGTAACCACCTCCTTACAGGGGATACCAGAGTGCTTTGTTATGCGTTTAAGAACCTGAAGCTCTTGAGGCAGGTAACCTTGTCCTTTTGGGAACCGGACCAATATTGGATGATTTGAAGCAAGTAGGGGCTTAGCTTACAAACATGGAGTAAGAAATGCTGCTGGTCTAACAGATCTTTAGCTGATTATTAAAGTCAGAAGGAAAAAGCATTTTGATGGTGCCTTCTTCTGTAATGTATTTCTGTTTGGAACAGGATGTTGAGACATGATGAGCGGAGGGATTGTTGAAAACTCTGTGTAGTTGGTGAAGCAACCCATGTGAAATGCTTTGCATGTCATCTTGAGCAGTCACAAATGGTCTCTTCAAAATGAATAAATTCCAGCCACTGGGATGCAACCATGGTGTCTTAGGAAAAGGACACAGGATTTTCAACACTGTGTCATGTTGCCACTGTGTCATGTTGCCCCTCGTGTCACTTTGAAAGTCCTTGTGGAGAGTTGTCTTGGAAGGGAATGAACTTTTCGAGAACACGAGTACAGAGGACGTATCTTTAAGGTTTGAGATGGGCTGTGTGCTTGACAATGTGCGATGAATTAAAACACACAGCTATTCATTTTCCCAGCTGTTTCTACCGGTTCTATACTATAGACTATAGTTGTTTGGACGTGACGTGTCGTTCTCTCGATGAATCTTGAGTCTTCCCATTCATTCTCGTCACCATCCGGTGCATCCTCGGTTGTCAAGTAAACTTATGGGAACTTTATCTGTGCTCCATCCTCGATGTTCTTGTGTTTTGGAATTGTATTTTGACTGTTAGATATTATGTCAAACATGGCATGGAGGACACAGGAATGCATATTGAGAAAGACCCTTCAGCCTTTTCTTGCTTATGAAGGCATTGAATGACATATGCCATACTGAACAAGAGCCATTGTTGGCAAATCTCATCCAGTCTTTGGACTTGGCAACTTTGATGGCTGGATTTGGGTAGCATACTGTAGGTAAACGATAGGATGATGGGAAGGGGGTGAGAATTTTGTTTTTGCCAACTATTTCTGTTCTAAATTACTATGGCAATTTAAATGATCAGTTTAATTAACTTGTTCATATACTACTACTATTAATATAGTAATATATGAACAAGTAACAAGTAAGTATTGTTTTTTTCTTTATCTTTGTTTCTATTTTTGGCTAGCTTTCTCTTTATTGGCTCGGAGAGAAAATGAAAATTGCTCTGCACACCTCTACCCTTATGGAAAACAATAAAATCAATTGCGCACAAAAGCTAGTAATCCAACAGATTTTTTTTACTCATTACAATTTGAGTTAATCAGTAATCTGTGACAGATTATATTTTAAAAGTAACATTCCCTCTCAGCCTGCAAGAATAGCTCCGAGCTGCTTTGGGGGCAGAAATGGAACAGACTCTTCTCTGGTGGAGAGATTTGACACACAGATAGAGTGTGTGTCACTGAATCCTAGTATAAACCCTATGCCTGCAGAAAAAAGAGAGAATTTCTACCTGACGGTCCACAGCCAACAGACATATACCTCTGGACAAAAACCCCACCAGGGTTTATACTGTTTTTTCTTTCTAAATGGATTCTGATAGCCTAATTTCTTCTAGTAATAGTTATAAGGTGACCCAGGTTTGTGACTGGCAGCTTGATCAGGGGGAATAACAACTTCATAATGCTGTAATTAAGAGTTGTCACCCTCAGCTAGTATGTATTGTAATATCCTCATTTGATAGGTAATACCTTGCACTTAACTTGCATCTCTCCTTGTGAGAATGTTCACTCTCCTTATAAGATCCCTGGTTTATATTGTGCTGGATACAGGATGGGAAGTGGGAAGGGGAAATTTTTCACATACACGCACTCACATGTACACGCACATACAATCTTGCCTCTGGGATAAGGGGATTCCCCTTTCATTGAGAACGTATGATGAATGCAAATGTATCTCATGAGAGTATTCGTCTCTCATGCTGCTGTATAGGAGGAGAACTTTAATAGTAATTTTGACTTCATGGGGATTTGGACTTGAAACAGAGTGACTCCTTCTTGACTTCTTAAGGTCGCTGAGTGCATTTCACTCTCCTTTTCTCTCTTATCTCATTTCTTCTTCTTCTCTCTTTCTCCTCCGAAACAGACCAGAAGTTTTCACCTTGGTCCCCGTCTCAACACTTCAATGAAGGCAGACGCCTCCCTCCAGACAGGAACATGAAGGGCTTATCGGGCAGCCGCTCCCAGCACCAGATCCCTTTACCCCACGGTCTGGACTACGACCCCCACCCCCACGACCTCCACGCTCACCATGGCTCCGACTCCCGCCACTCGTCCTACCTGCTCAGCCCCACAGAGAGCTGCCCCATGGACTTCCACCACCGCTACTCGCCGCGCAGCTCGATCCACTCCGACTGCATGATGATGTCCCCGGTCATGATACCTCCGGCCGCCACCTCTGACCACATCTCCAGCAGCACCTTCCCCAGAATGCACTACAGCTCCCAGTACTACGACTCCGCCACGCGGGACGACTGTGCTGCCATCACAGCCTCCGCCACCTCCCCCGCCGTCGCTGCTGCCGCTGCAGCAGCAGCCGCCTCGTCCTCTCACCACGCCAGCACCAAGAGCAACCGCCTCCCCGCCAACCTGCTGGACCAGTTCGAGAAACAGCTGCCACTACACCGCGACGGCTTCCACACACTGCAGTACCAGCGCACCTCCACCACCACCGAGCAACGCAGCGAGAGTCCCGGCCGCATCCGACACCTTGTTCATTCCGTCCAGAAGCTCTTCACCAAGTCCCACTCGCTGGAAGGCTCGTCCAAAATGAACGGCACCAAAGGTGACATGGTAGGGCAGGGGGGTTACCACCATCACGGCCACCACTCCACCAAACACGGTAGCAAGAGGAGCAAGAGCAAAGAACGTAAGCACCGCTCTGGCGGCTGGTGGAGCTCTGACGACAACCTGGATAGCGACAGCACCTACCGCACACCCAGCGTCATGTCGCGGCACCATGGGGAACATGCTGCCCACTGCTACCCAGACTCCATGCACAGCCACCACTTTGGAGACCTGTCGCTCAAGACCTCCAAGAGCAACAACGATGTCAAGTGCTCGGCCTGCGAGAGCATGGCCATGGCACCCGAGGGCAAATTCATGAAGAGGAGCTCCTGGTCCACACTGACTGTCAGCCAGGCCAAGGAGGCCTATAGGAAGTCTTCGCTCAATCTGGAGAAACCCATGATGCACACGGACCTGAAGCCTTCACTGCGGGCCTGTCACTACCTGCAGGTGAGTGGGACTATACTTATTTTTAAATCCACTGTCATTCATAGTTATTTTAAAGTGAGCAGTGGAGAGAAACAGGAAAGACAGAAGAAAGAGAGAATACAGGCAACATAGGGGATTCAGACTGATGATGTTGCATAGGTATGGTATGTGCCTTAGCCTGCAGAGCCACTAGACTGTGTGCGCGTGTGTGTGTGTGTGTTACTGCTGGTTTTGGCAATACTATTGGCACTATTAGCAATAAAATTCTATTCCTCAAACTTATTCTATGATAAAGCATAGTTAGCATTATTCTCTGTGTAATCCACTAGAGAGGGAGCGCTCTGTTAATGATATTAACTGTATATCGGGATACCATTCAACTTAAGAATTCATATACAGTATGTTATTTTTACATAAGTGTGACATCATACAATGCATGGGACAAATTCTTTTCATTATAACTATGGGAGACAGCAGTGAATATTAACTGCCCAAAAAGGGCAAACGAGAAACGTATTTCAAGGCTGAAATTTAGTGGTAAAGGAAAAGTGAGGTAAATGCATGGGAAACCTTGAGCATCACATATCTGAAGATATAACAACCAATAATTGAGATTAATTTCCACTGATCCCCATAGAGGCCCTCCTGAGAAAGTGCACTGATTGATGTATTGATTAGAAATCCAGCCAGGAAAACCTATTGGATTCAACCATTGTTTTTGTTATTCTCCTGAGGACAATTACAGTGTCCATGAGTGTGAGAAGCCAATATATTTAATCTGGATTCCCCTTTGTGTGGTCACCTCAGGGAGTTATTGTCTATTAAGATGTAGAGATCAATTGAGTGGATCAATGTCATGGCGGAAGACACTGAGAACTGACGATAATAGGCTAGCAAGGTAGGAAACATGCAGGTTTGGTGCTGTAAGTCTGTGTATGCTTACCAGAGCTGTGGTAGGACGTTGAACACTAAAATAGCAACACATGATGTAATATCCAGGTTTGTAGGCCTCTGTCTTCTCTCCCCCACTGACACATTAAAGGGGCTGAACTACTTTAGCCACAGGTATTGGCTTCAAAAAGCTTGGTTGCAAAAGCATACAATCAAAAGTCTGAGTGTTGGGACAGTAACCTTAAGCCTTTATTTTCAGCAGTTACCTCATGCTCTTATCCAGAGCAACTGACAATGGGTGCAACAGTAGCATAGCTTTAATTCCTGTTTCAAATGGTTTGACATGGAGGTTAATTAAGGTCCATAATTAATAGGTGACAATCCATTCTTTTGCTTCATATTCATGTTTTGATTTGAAATTCATATTACATTAATTGCAGATGAGTCAACAGCTAAAGACTAGCTTAGATTACTGTCCCAATACCCTTTTCACTATATGTCTGCCTTCATGTTACTGTGTATAGCAGCTATGAATAGTTGACTTTGATGGGAGACAACAGATGTTGTTGCACAACACTGTATTGTATCAGTGCAGTTTTGATAAGCAGTAAGTACCCATTCTTGAAGCCAGATGATGTAAGATTAGACTAATTACTGTATTTACTGTAGCTAGCACACTGAGTAACAAATTTGACCCGTCCAGATGATAAGTAGATCTATAGCCCAGTAGGGATGAGGTACAACTAATCCAATAAAATATTGTGAGCCTTTTCCCTCAAGATATTAAATTGACAGTGATGCCATAATATACCAGTATTTTACCTGCATTTCCACTCTAGTAATGAAAGATTACACAATGATTTTCAAGGGAATGGCAGTTCTTGAAAATGGAATTTGAAAAAAATTACAAAAATGAAAATCTCAAAGGTCTTTGTAAATGATTCATGGATTCCTTATTTTTGCTCAGTATATCAAAATCAAGTATAATTGATTTGCAAAGGAAAAACCAGATGAACTAAAGACCACAGTGAAAATCTTAAAGGGGAATCATTTAGTTAGAGGCGAATTATCAGTGAAGTGTTGCTTTAAGGGGTGTTATATTTGCTTGCTATTAGAATCAAATGAAAGAAAAACTTTGTAAAATGTTGTAAATCACAACATTGCAGTACAAAATTGCGCTACATAGTGTATAGCAAAACAATGAATTGTGCTTCCATATTATGGTATAGCCTAACTATCATGATGATAGCGTATTTGAAGCTGCCTGGATAATGCCATACTGTATATGCCAGACTGTATATGCCAGACAATGTGCGTTGATCAAGGCTATGCAGGTCTAGGCAGCTGGCAGGGCATGGAGACACTGCACTCTAAATTAAATGGTGTGAATCTCCTCCATCATCTGCCATCAGCTGTTTCTTCCATGGGACGTAATTGATGAAGTAATATTAGTAATTATTAATGAGATCCAATTAGCTTCTGTAGCACCTGGTGTGGAAATGATGGAAGCCAGCTGTAGATGTTGAAATGTTGGCATCAGGAGTGTAATAACTTTCAGTGGATCTAATTTGGTTACTTTTGTTTCATTTTAATGGTTCACTACAGTAGATATACTGCCTGTTAAGACTAAGAAGCGATGCCCACGCTGCCAATTTACCGCTGTGTGGAATTTTACACCAAGCTAGTACCCGATCTTTTGCTTCCACTGCCTGAATTCTTTGAGGCAAGGATTCAACAAGGTGCTGGAAACGTACCACACCGGTCCGTGTTGACTCCATAGGGTTGTTCAGTGTTTGCAGGTTGTTCGGCGACACATTCACGCTACAGACATCCTGTTCCACCTCATCCCAAAGTTGCTCTATATGGGATGAGAACTGGGCACTGAACTAAAGGCACTGTCATGTTCCTGGAGCTATCGTGAGACGATGGCACTTTATTCTGCTGGAAGTAGATTGTGGCAGTGAAGGGACGCACCTGTTCAACATGGTCACTTTTTAGGTACAATGTTCCATTCAAACAATGTTCAGTTGATAGTAAGGGTCCTAATGTGTGCCAAGAAAACATTCTCCACACCATTACCCCCACCATGAGCCTGTACTGTTGACACCATGTTTATGCCAAATTCTGACCCTGCTATCAGCATGTTGCAAGAAACCAGGATTTGTCAGACCAGGCAACGTTTTTCCACTATTCAGTTGTCCAGTTTTGGTCATCATGTGCCCCCGTAGCTTCGTCTTCTTGTTTTTAGCTGACAAGAGTGGAACCTGGCATGGTCTTCTGCTGCTGTTGCCCATCTGTTTCAATTTTCAATGAGTTGTAAACTCTGAGATGCCCTTCACCCATTCTCGGTAAACTCTAGATACTATAGTCCAGGAAAATCCCAGGAGGTCGGCCAATTCTGAGATGCTGGAACCGGTGCGTCTGACACAACAATCAAACCCCGTTGAAAGTTGCTTAAATCACGCTTCATGCCTATTTTGACAGTAACTTAACTTCTCCACCCCATGCTTTATACTTGTGCTTTATTTATATGTGACTCACTGTCTGGAGGAGCGAGCTGTTGCCGGAAATGGGGATGTGTACATAATTAAGTGGCTATGAGTGCATCTGAGCTTTAAAAAAATGTGCAACACTGTTCTTCCATGACTTTTCCTTGACCCACTTTTTGTACAAACCAGTGTTGTTAGATTTTCAAAATCATGCAAGAAAATAGCAGTTTTAATTATATCAGTTACCGTCAGTTGCCAGCACGCTTTGACAGGTCGTTCCCATGGAAGCAGATTCAGTAGTATCATGCATGTGACTCTTGTGGAAAAATCAAGCTATGTGTGTGCAAAACTATTATCAAATAGTTAATTTGCCTGATAATGATGACAATATCATCAAGAATGTTGCTTTATTGTGAGGACAGTCTAATTGTCATATCTGAAACCAAACTGAAACTTCTTGGCATTGCTAATACCCATAACAACAATTAGCCTTCCAGTATTGATATGAAGGAATGGGAGGAGAATTCTCTTATTATTTCTGGCTATAGTTTCTAAGGTCTGAGAGAGGCTTAAAGATTGAAAGGAGCAACCTTCTGACCATAAAACACTGATGGCCTTGGCTATGCAATGAGCCAGGAATGCCTGGATACTGTATGATGCTGCAGAGGTTTTGGCTATGCTCCAAGAACAGGAATCAAACAAGATCAGGACAATAGATTTATAGTAACAAATACAATTTAGTGACATCAAATAAAACACACACACCATCTACACATTGGTTTATGCATTTGAACCATTATGTATTAAAAATGTATATTTATTTAATATGGAGAGTGAACAATAAATGTTTGCATGCCTCTTGCCGACTGTCCTACCAGACAGTGTGTGCCACAGAGAAGAGAGGGAAGGGTGTGTGTGAAATGCCTTGCCGTCAGTTTGTGGCTCCTTCACCTTCTCTTTGACCCCAAAATCTATTGGGCTTCTTGTTGTTAAATGCTTGTCCTTGTCTTTCCCCTGGACTGTAGCAAACTTGCTGTACCTATGAAGATGCATGGTGCATGATGCATGTAGTTTCTGAATCTCCAAAAAGTCAACTTGATAAAACTGGTTGATTATACTATTGACACCCATGCATTCTTTGGGCATTTTCTAATGGATTGTTTCCTATTTTCTTACTTTTTCTGAGACTGACTATTACTATTTATGAAATGGTTTTATTGTAACTCTGTCTGCAAATAAATCTGTTGCTGTCTTGGCCAGGTCTTGGTCAGGCATACTTGATCGCAACAGGATTAATGTGGATAAATAAAGGATAAATAATTAATTTAATGGTTTGGCCTGGTCCCAAGATCTTGAAACATGTTGTGCAAGTGAGAAACCATGTTGAGTGTGCAGTAAAAAACGGCAAAATTGTACATAGAAGGTTTCTGCAGTACACAGATAATCTATAAATCAAATGTTATTGCACGTCCTTGTCTGAAATATAGCTAGTGCAGTCCTATTCCTTTGGTGTAATCAGGAGATCTCCCTGGAGATGGCAGTGAGTTTGAAAGGATTGTCTGGGGAGAAACTTTCTGTCTCTCCTTGATGTCTCCATTTGAGTATCCACTGCAACATCTCTGAAGGTCAAGCTGGCGTCCTCCCTATGATGTACAGCGGCCATTGTAACAAATGATATATCTAAAGCCCAAACACCCCAGTCACTCTGTGCTTAGAGAGTGTGGCGTGCCCACTCCCACTCTACGTATGTGTGTGTAGGTACATGCTCCATCTGAAATTATGGAGACAGATTAGGGTAATGGTCTGCATCCCCGTCCAAGGGGTATGCTTCAACATCTGGCTGACTTGCATGCATCCAGTAATTGTAATGAATAAGCTGTCAAAACCTGGTCCCAGGCATTACATCAGTGATGGGAAACTGGCAGTCTGTAAACCACATTCAGTTATAGAGTTATAGATCCCAGCACCTAAACAAATGCAAACTATGATTTCAGGACCCTATGATCTCTAATATGAATGTATTAAATATCATGTGTACTGCGGCCTATGGGAATAATTCTAAATAGAATTTATCTATGGGCCTGTGAAGGAACACTTCCCATAGTCTGTGTTGCACTCATTTCTTTTGTTCAGGAAGCCTGGGTTACATAAATAACCTGCCAGTATACAGTATATAGAGGCTTTGCAGTTCACAAAACTCCTAGCAACCACATCTTGTGGCATCATAGAGGTACAGTGGAGAATTGGCTGTGTGCAAATAATGGATAAATATATAACAACTGGGCTAGAAAAAGAGAGACACCTGCAAAGGAATGTGGTGGTGTGGCTGTAGGTCCATTCAGTAATGATATAAGAAAAAGTTAAGGGTCCAATAAGGTAGACTTGTCTTTAGCCCTTGTCCCATCTGGTCCTAGTCTCGACTCCAAAGGACTCTGAATTGTAGCTTTAGAAGAGTCAGCATATTAAACCTAAACAAACAGTTTGGCTGTGTTAGCTACCTAACTAGCCAGCAGGCTAATTTAGCAAAGCACCCAAGGTTAATATTAACATGCGACTACTAGCCACTACTAGCAGAGCTAATGTTTGTTTTTACTAGATGCGTTAGCTAGTCCGCAAATCAGATGTGTTTACAACAAGAGAGTGATGGTTAGCTGCTAGCTCACAAGCTGACATTATCTAAACACAAAATTGATCAGATATCAGAGGGGAAATGATCAGTTCCCAGTCAAAACCAGCATAGAAATGACCATGTCTACTCAGTTCTTGTGAGATAGCCAAGTTGTACATATAGAAGTGATATCAGCTATTATTGGCCACTGTTGCCCAAGAGCTCTGGACCTCCAATATGGCCGCCAGAGGGTGTGTTACAGTACATCACCTGAAAGCCCTATATAAGGAACGCTATCAATGCTAAGATGCCATTTTTTTGCTAACTTGCTTATCTCAATACAGAAACTTTCCTTCCGAAAATTTTAACTACAATTTAAAACAACATGGTATCAGTATAAGTCTGTAACTGGAATGACACCTTCAGTGTTTATATATTCAGCAGAGGTCATGGTGGAAGGACATGGTTTCTTTTCAGATCTCTGGGTTCTCTGGGATCTAGTTAACACTGTCGAATGATTTTAAAATGTGTAGTATAAGTTTATTTTTAGTACTTTGACTCAACTAACTAGCATTCTGTTATGGGAAAGTTAGAAATTATGAAATTCTTTTTATTAGTTTATTGAGTTTCAAAGGCAAAGTTGAACATTTTCAAAGGCACTAGCACTTTTTCTGTAGCACTTCTCATAGGTTAGTGTTTGTATTTTGTGTTGGACCCATGCTTACCTCTGCCACACAGACATACAATATCAACTTCTGCGTTGCGAGGATGCTTTGTCCCAAGGTTATTTTTGAACAAAGTATTCTCAGTGTGTAGTAGTAACTAATGATGGTGTAATGCTGCTTGCCTGTCTCGCTGCCCCAGAGGCACAGCAGAACATGTTCTTTCAGGTGTAGCATCAAATGAGCACAGAAATAAGGGAATGCTAATGAGCTAGCGCTATGCTTCCGTGAGTGATGGCTGCCTTGTTAACCACAGCCCCAGACGATCAATGGCAGTGCATTAGGAGGAAAATGATTCCTTTTCTTTATTGCTGTCTTTAAGCCTGATTAATTTAGTTTCCAGACAATTGCTGCATTTTATTCCTACTCTCATGTGGGAGAGAATAAATGCACGCATAGCAGATTAGCGTGCGTGATAGTTTTGCTGATAGGTCTTTGAAGGAAGACACAAGCAGGCCAGCTAATTATCATGTTGCCTTCCCAAGTCGGGCATGGGTGGGGAGAACTTTTCTTCTTCTCTGTTTTGAAGCAGATGACACGCAAAGATGGCTTCTTATGTCACAACCACAGGCAGCTTCATCGCTGTTAAACTTCCAGCCAACTACAATGCAGTTAAAGCTACACTCCATTCCTTAGAAGCGGGACCAAACTCCAGTTCATACTGTGCAGGACTACTACTACATCTGCAGCACTCGCTGACACAAAGTTGTACTTACTGTGCTGCATGCCTGATCAATACTGCACCGGACCATTGGTTAGAAACATTCCAGTTTAAAGCTCATTGGACATCTTAGTTACATCTATGGTATATTCTATACAAGTGTAACTGTAAGAGACCCATAGTAAAGCTTCAAACATTTCACTCACATTACAGCTCACCTGGCTTCCTAGTCATTTGAAAACAATCTAACCCACGAGGAAAGCTATTCGACTGTCCCTGCTCCACTGTGTTGAATATGTTGCATACTGAACGATGGTGTTCGCATATTTTTCCCTGAGGCAGAATGGGCCCAAAGAATTTCATTTGTGTTGGGTTCAAAGGAGCTTTATAGTGGCATATGGTCTAAATGCTTCAGAAGCCTTTCTACCTCGTCAACAAAAACATATTGGGGAAAACGTTGCAAAATATTGTAAAATATGCATTAACCTATAAGTGTGGTGGAAAGGAATGGCCAGTGTTAACGGCATCCTCAAACCCCTCCTCCCTTACCCCTATCTGACCCCCCATGGAGGAGACAAATGTTCATCATTTTCACACGAGTGCCTTATGCTAGTGAGTCCTTCACCTGTCTGCCCCGGTAAGACGGGCTGACGAATCAGAGAGGGAACACGGTATGAAAGGAAAGACAGAGTGAGGGAGGACGGACAGGAGAGGAACAGATAGTGAGAAAAGGAGAGATACAGTAGAGCGAGCGTTACCTCCAGGCAAAGAAAAAGGGTCTATCAGCCACTCTGCTTTCTATGAGAGCAGCCCAGGGATTGTTGCAGAGAAATAGCCAGGCAAGCTGCATGATTGGGTAAAGTGAGTAACTGGCAGAGCATTAGGGAGAGCCCTGAGCCTGGGGCTGTTGTTCCAAGAGCCGAGGCTACCCGGTCCGCCGGGACTACTGCTACATCTGCAGCACACGCTGACACAAAGTTGTACTTACCGAACCGCATGCCTGATCAATACTGCACCGGAACATATAGTATGCGGCACGTTGCCGGCGTAAATCGCCATCTTCAGGCAAAGGAAGCCACAGCGAGTCTGTCACATTGATTTAGATCACGTGGCTAATTTGACTTGTCAATATTAATTACAGTTCATCCTCGGCAAAGACAACTACGCTCAAAGGCAGCTAGTCTGTACTGAGCATGATCATCAATGATATTAAAGGTAATTCCTTTATAGGAATTGACCTGGATGTACTCTACTTTGTTTTCATCACACTCAAATCTAATTAAACCCTACTGCACTATAGACATTCAATACATGAGCAGCTTTTTATTTGTACACATGTTAACGGTGCAGAACTAACAATACACAACACCATATAATTAGCACACAATCACTTAATCACTATTTTAATCCTGTTGCTGTAAGGTTTAGCGCAACCACTGTTTCCATTGAATATTTTATAAACACTCTATTTTAATGGCTATTTACAGTAACATAAAGTAACGGCTGTGCTGATGTATTTGAATGATGTGTTTGTGTCCATAGTTCTTTTCCAGTTGCTATGGCTGCAACCTAGATACTTGCCAACATTCCCCTTAGAATTGAATTTGATATTAGATAGTTAAGGTACAGTATGCCACAAACGTGCTGTGCTCTTTTGGTAGTCAGCTAATTCAGTAGCCAGTGCCTTGTTTAGTATTATAGGTGATATCATGGCTATTAATAACCTAGATGAATTGTTATTCAAAATCACTGCCACCTTAATTAACGCTGTGCCATTAATGACAGTGTGCTGGTTTGAAAGTTCCAACCCTAGCCTCGGGGGTATGATTGGCAGCCTTTGCTGTGCAAGCAGAATTATAAAAATATACAAAGTGCATCATTGGCAAGAGTGTGAGGAAAATTCTATTGCTCCTTTTCTGAAAATCCTTCGGTAAAGTATGCCTGTGTTTTGATCTGCACTATGGGTATAATTCTTAATAGTTTGCTTCACCTGAATCCCTTTCCCATTCAAACCAGTTAGATGATCCTGCAGACATGAGTAAAGTAGTATTTGAATTCCTTCTACAGATGCTCTGATGAGTCTCACCTGGTACTACACATTTATTGGCAAAGCTTCAAAACCACAAACATGGTCTCCAGCAAACATTTATGAATAGAAGCGCATTTGTAGAATTTAAACAATTTATAAGGCTGCAATTGTTAAGATATAACATTAGCACTAACAAAAGAACACATCAGCTTCCAACATTATGAGTTACTGAATAAAACATTTTTTTACTCTCAAATTTATTGACTGGCTATATCTCAAGCCTTTAAAAGGTTTGTTGACTTTGGTAGTGTCTCGAAATATTCAAATTAGACTTATTTTTGGTTACAATGATTTATGAAAGTTGAAAAAAGCTCATTTCTCGAGTCAAACTGTCAAATAAAATTTGAATATATGGTTCGTCAGACAACTCGAAATGATGCTTAATTCCATATTTATTTTTACTAAAATAAATATGGAACTTACTTGTCATTCAGGTTATTGAATTAACATGTCATGTTGAATCAACAAACCCACATTTATTTTCTCTGCAGTAGATGGAAATCTGCAGGGTGCCTTTATTAAGTAATATACTGGAACAATAATCTTAGACATCTAAAATGGATGATAAACAACTTTTTACTCCTCAGTTCAAACCAAACTGATTTTAGACATCAAGCATTTAGACCCTAAACAGCAAAGACTCATTTGTCAGATCTCTCTTTTTTTTTCAATGGCAGTTGAAAAAACAGTTACCACAAACAAAGCTGTTAAAAAATGTTATCTTTGATCCAGACCTCCTCTTTGACAATTACCAAAGTCTTCAATAGTATATTTTACCCTCTAGGAAGAGGCATTTTCTCTCCTTTATTGACCAAGAAAAACTGAACCATGCTTTTGGTTCCACCAGAACTAATTACTGAAAGGCACTACACTCTTGCTGTCCCAACTCATTCATTCATTCATTCATTTATTAATTTATTAATTTTCTTAACTCGGTTATTCCTATTCAGGGGCATGGGGGGCTGGAGCCTTTCCCAGCATGCATTGGGCGGAAGGCAGGGAGACACCCAGGATGCAATATTGTTTTTTCCTACATAGGCAAGGGGAAGCATTTGCACAAATTTGCATATTGCACTCGTAAAAGGAGAGGTCGGACAGAGGGATCGCAAAGGGTTACGCTAAGTGAGGTAATTGCACTATGCTCATCAAGTGTGACACATTATACTGTGGCTGTCAAGTGGTGTGAGATCTGCCAAGGTAGAGCTAAAGATGCAGAGACCTTGGAGCATCTTAAGGTTAGGTCTAAACAGAAATGTCTGAGGCTAATCTATGACAGGAGTTCACTTCTTCTAGGCTGGGGGTAGCAGCAGGAGGCTGATTTAGCTAATGCTACCTAACTGTCAAATATTGCCATGTTAACACGGCTATTGCAGAGATTCTGCTTTGCTGCATCCACTGACCTATGGCTGCATCGCCTTGGGGCAAGCTTATGCAGTGGGAGGCAGACCAATCAAAACTGACTATAGGCAAGTTAAATACAGTTGTTGAAGTTAAACTATAATGAACTAAAAGTATTCTGCAACTGTGCAGTTTTATGCATTCCCAGTACATTAAATTGTTATCTGCTGTGCCATGGCTGGGAAATATGTGGAAAAAAATAAATATGATAATCAAGATGTTATTGATATATATTTTCATCATATTGGACTGCATGGTATGGGAAGAGTGACAATATCAAATGTGATTTTAAAATTGAATTGAATCAAATATTTCAGAGATCATTGTCAGATGTAATATTCGCCTCTTTACATTTGACAAAAATTGTGTAAAATGTATAATTTCACAGCATCAGAAAAACCAGATAAATGCTCAAGTGCATCAAGTGAATTAGGCTACATGACAGAAAGCAAGTGTGGCACTCACTGCCAATCTAGCTTTACTGGCAATTCATTCCGCTAAGTAACATTGGTATGTCAGCTATCGATATTTTTTGTTTTGTTTTGTTTGTTCTTTTGTAGAAAATCCAATAGAAGAGTTAGCCATATCCAATCCAACGCTTCGTTTTGAACCAAGCAAGAGCTGAACATAACATTTGCCAGCAGCAGGCACAGTCTTCCGTTTTCAGCAGCGCTAATAGAAGCAGCCCGCTCCTGTCTGTCCTCTGCTATGATTCAGCGGAGGAGTCGGGCATTTTCACCGGCAAATCAGAGTATGATATGCAAATGTTTCCCCTCGCCTATGTAGGAGGAAAAATATCGCACCCTGGACAGGTCGCCAGTCTATCACACAGCCAACCCAGACCCAAACCAAACAAAATTGTGATCACATCAGCCGAGTCTCTCTTTCAAAGTCCTGCTTATAACTTAGACAGCACCATTGATTTGCTCACTCCCTATATAGTAAACTTAGCTGACCGCTCCCCTCACAGGATGCAGGGCTCCTTGTTATCTCCACCCGCTATTTTAAAGAATACAGATGGGACGGAGCCTTCACCTACACTCTCCCTCACTCACTTCCAGACAATATAAGGGAAAGTTCTTCTTCTATTTATTCCAAACAAACCGCTGTTGCCGCTGTCAGAAATACATCGTAAAACGCATCACTTCCCGTGTACCGGAGGATTTTTCCCGAGAAAGACCTACCAGACCAGACTCCGGATGTTTAGAACAGCAAATGTCAAAGCTTTCATGAACTGGCTATAGGATGAATCACTGTTGTGTTACATGAAAATGGCGGATGGAGGATTATTACTTTAATTCCTACCATACTAGCCTTTCCTTTCCTCCTTCTTTTCTTCCCTCCATAAAGGGCATTTGAGTTCCTCTTCCTATACTAGTCTGTCTTTATTATTTGATCCTGCCGTCTGCCCCAGATCTCTTACAGCCAGTGATGTATACACGCACACACACAACTTCTGGCCTCACATCCTAATTCATTGTGCATTTTTTCCCCTTGAGCTTATTAGTCTCTTCCTCAATTCTTAAGTTTGTCCAAAACATTTGAGACATCAGAAAACACATTCAACTGCAAATGCAGTCAGTGGAAAATGCTCAAGCACGCTTCCCACGCACAGCCCCGCCCCCCTTACAAGTTACAGTGGTGTTAAAATGGCTCATTTTTCATGTTACAAATGACTCAAAGACTGATTATACTGTTTACACCACTAATACTTCTGAATTACATGTTGCTCTGTGTTTTGTTTCATTTACACAACCATATTCTGTTTTTCGGTCTGTGTTCTCTGTGAAATAGAAATGACAGAACCCGACATACGCAAAACAACAAGCTACATTGCAGGGTTTTTTTCTTTAAAAGATCCATGAAATGGAAATCAGAGCTGAGTTCATGATGTGTGGCTCTGATAAAAAATGAAATATGGATGGGAGTTATGTAAGTTGTGGGAGGACAGATCATGTTGGTGACAACACAAGCCAACTGCGCAATGGCAGCAACGGATTACGCAGAATTTGTGGTGTCAATACAAAACAACAAAGCCGATTCTAGCACCATACTTGCTATAACTTACTAAGATTATTGTGCCCCTTCAACAAACTACAGTAACAGAACTTTGTATAAGTTTCTCTGGCTGTGATACCAGTGGTGGTTTCCCTGTAGATGATGTGCATAGTTTGTTCATTGTGAACTTTTCAGGGAATAGAAAGTAATATTTAGAACATGTGTCCAAGTGATTAAAAGGATTGTTGGGAGTCTTGAATGTTGAACATGTCAGTTACAAACCACTTCACTCAGTCAGTGCTTGAAAGTGGTGACTGAGCTGCTTTCAATGAAGGGCAACTATATATAACTCGGCTTTTAATTCTCATTCATTGATCACAAAAAGTCAGTTGTGTCCCACCCTTACGTTTGACAACTGAATGAAAAAATCATCAAACTACTCTTTTGCTTCTACTGAAACAGTGTGTGTGTGTTGTATGTGTGTTTGAGCTAGACAACTGGTTGCTATCTGTGCAGTGTTTTACTGTACAGAACTCACGTGTTTCCATTTGTTCAAAAAATGGTGGAAGGACGACTGTCGCAGTCAGAGTCTGAGACAAAACCATTAATCAGCATTGGGGCCAAGGACACAATTCAAAATTAATTTAATGGTGCCAAGGGAAACCAGCATGCCACTCAGAAGTGCATAAATTATAAGTAGTAACATAATAAGAAGCCTCTATTGGCAGTTGCAGTGGGCATACTTTGTTTACAACAGACGTTTAAAGCAAAGTCGTTCCTATGGTCACTGGTGTTTACAAGTGCTGGAGGATCTGTGGAGTGGAGTGACTCTCCTTGCCTTACATACAGTTCATCCACTCTGTTCTTATGGGAACCAGAAATATACATGTTTACTCTCATTCATAAGTTCATCTGTGGATACAAAAAACAGACTGTGTGTACATGGCCAGTAAGAGACTAGATTGTAATTGTCCGGTTCTCTCAACCTTTTTGCATTTCTATGTAATGAGAATTCAGCTCTGGACTGTAGTTACCGTATTGCAGTATTTGGCTAAATCTTAACAACAATCTTCCAAATAATCATTTGCCTTCAATCGTCACACTGTTGCTAGGAAACGTCAAGGCATGGATTGTTTTAGCAGTTGTCTCTCCCTGTAAATAAATTCATGGTTCTTTTAATGTGTCTTAATGTGTTTATTTAGCATGTCTTAAATGTTTTCTGTATATTTCTGTGGTGAGTATATGTTGTGTTTTCTGCCCTACTGCACCCAAGTGTCCCATTTATGGCAAGGAAGGTCTTGAATGTCCAGTTTTTCTATGGAAGACTATCACTAACATTTTGAATCATGGCAAGTGATGGCAGGGGTTCAGTGGGGCAGCATTGTACAAAATGGATGATGGTTAAATGTAATTATCGAAATGTTAAACTGTACAGTGAATACTTGCAATTATTTGTAGAAAAAAAGTTATCATATGAAATAAAAAGGTTAACAAATGATCATGCAAGTTAAAAAAAGCACCTAATCAGCTTGTGTAAATGGCAGCAAGCAAGTGTGATATACGTTGTTGTGCGATGAAAATTAGACCATAAAAACATGCTGCTCCACATAACATAGTCGTCTGTCTCAATATAAAACAGCATGGATGGCCCCAAAACACCTCGAGTCTAAAACTACATCCTGACCAAAACTTTTAGCTAGAGCAGTTTCTCTTTTTGAGTCATTAACTGGATGAATGTCAGACGGCTTTTTAAGAACAGTTTTTAAAATTATTAACCTCTCCATCTTATCTTTATCTTTTCCTGAGCACTCTTCCTACTGCTAATGCTAACTAGCGTTAACCTGCTATTGGCTGGCTAAATTAGTGGTACTTGCTAATAATACTAACAAACTACCCTGATTATTTTTTCCTGCTACTTGGGATGAGTAACGCAAACCACATTTTAATTAGAATTGTGACATTTTGAGCTGAGATGTTTCTTTATTGAAAGGATTAAGGAGACAGTAAATTAAAAGGTTTGCCATGATTAATTTCTTTCTAACTGGAAAGCAACTCTCTTCACTGGCGTGGAGGATGGTTCATGAGAAGCTGAAAGTGCCTTTTTCAGTCTGAAGACCCTACTAGTTGTGCTAATTAATACCCATCTGCTGAACAGATTGTGTGTTGTCAATTCTGAAAATGCCATAATTGGTGAAAGTTACACCTTATTGTTATTTTGAAGAATTATACCAGAAATGTATCACTATTTATTATTCTCACCCATCTCATCTTATTATATCGTTTGGCCACAATAACAGTTAGGCTGTAGTATAGGCAACTTGTATAATCTAGGTTTATGTATCTCATACCACGGAGACCATTTCTTATGAGTGTTGGCTTATGAGTGGTTGGAAGTATTAGAGACATTGGAAAGCTTTGGCTAATCCTGTAATTTCCAGGTTCCATAGTTGTTTTGGTCCAAGTCATTTTGCCTCTCCAAACAAAAGTTAATGTTTATCATAAGAGAGTGATACAAAGTGGCCATTATTAAATGGCTGCAGATGGGAACTGTGACATCAAGCGAAAGCAAAGCGTGAGCAAGAGTTAGAGGAGAAAACAGTTGGATACTGTTCTCATGGGTACGGTTGAGCAGCGAGCTTGTCTAATTAGAGAGCCCAGGCTCGGAGGGGTATGTGCTAGAGGTGGAACTTGGACCTGGGGATGGATGTGAATCTGCTAAATTTACTGTTTGGGGAAAAAGCTCAGCCAGAGCTCATCCTACTGCCTGTCTGACTCAGTTCTCACACTTGTTTGGCTAATTGGGCCCCATTGTACTTGCAAATAAAGCCACTTACACAACCCGCTGTACAAGCCTGATATTTTGTCTCTGAGCAGGACAACCCACTTACATCTCTCCTCCAGCATAGCTCAACATGCTTCTATCATCAGACACTTCCTGAAGTGCACATGTAATATCTTGAGATGTAATGGCTTTAAGGTTGTGAAGGTGAGGTGTTTGATCGAGGTGGATTTTCTCCCACAGGTGCCTCAGGACGAGTGGAGTGGATACCCAGGCGATAAGGATGAGGAGATCCCATGTCGGCGGATGCGCAGCAGTAGCTATGTCAAAGCTATGGGAGAGGTGGATGATGAGAGTGGTGACTCTGACACCAGCCCCAAGACCTCCCCGCAGAAGGCCATCCGGCCTGATGCTCTCGTCCTCAAATCAGCCATGCAGAGACCCCACTTAGAAAGGTAGGCCTGGCCACTATGCCTATTATGTCTATGCAAAAGCTTTGTGTAACATGTCAAAGTTAATGTTTTTATCTATCAGGGAACCAGGAGAGGTAACAGAGATTGAGATACAGACTACACCCACAGGGTATGGGGGAAATACGACAGAATGGAATGATGCATAAATTCTCACAGACACAATTGGCCTTTTTCTAAAATTGGCATTCTTAAAAATTATGTGATCTTATTGGTAATGGTTGTCGCTATTTAGTTGGTAAACATGTTCTGCATTACTTATACAATGTGTAGTTGCAGCCAAGCAATCTGATTGGTCCAGTAGGTGTTCCAACTGTGTTTTATGAGACCAAAATGCATTTTGTCCGATTATATACAATTTGAAGCAGGGAATCAATGGATATCTAATGGAATCCATACACACATAGCTATGTCACCATTATACCCACAATCACAATAACGAATGCCCTCTCAAAAGTATGCCATACATAAGAAGCTAGCCTGTGACATTATTCTAATGGAATCATCTCAAGTAACCTGTGTCTGGTGTTTCTACTAAACAATAGAAGTCTATCCCATTGATCACCCTTAAATGCCCTTCTTAGGACATCCAAAAGGTTTTCATGCCCGAGTTCTTGTTTGTGACAAATCTGCATCAGCCCCCTGTTAGCGATAGTTAGCAATGCTAGTGCATGTCAGCTGTAGTAGTGTAAGTAGTAGTAAGTAAGTACCTGGATGTGAGTATATTATGCGAGTGAATGTTTCATGCCCACCTGACTTGCACTTGCGCTGCTAACTGTAGCCTGGTGTCAGTTACTCAGAAACAAAAGCTCTGGGGTGAAAACTCATTGAATGTGTTAAGTGGGGGCTTGATTAGAGATCAATAGGATTGGCTTGTAAACATACTGAACTTTGCCTTCAATAGCTCCCTTCTTGACAGCCTGCTTCAAATTTTAATTCATGGCTTCAGCCTTTTTGTTCTACTTTAAATCTGATCAAACTAACACAGACAAGTGAACCTGAGTGTTTTGTCTGCCTGCTGTCCAATATCTATACTAAGTAAAACTGTTGTTTGCTGATGCAGCTTTTTGCTCTGCTATCCCTGTGAGATTGGGAGAGATTTTGCATTATTTAGTGATGCCAACTGATGTTGCTTGGCAACAAAATAAGAGGACCAGCTTTTGTTATTGTTCCTGACATCATTTTATGCATGCATGGACAACTGTATTACAGTAAGTTGTTACTAAGAGCTGGGCTGCATTTGCTTGTTGACTTGTTTTGTAACCACATTATTGACTTGTTCTTGAGTGTTGTTGGCTTAATACTGGAGCCCTGGCGGCTTCATAAGATCAGGTAAAACAGTGCTCTGCTGAGTGTCACAGTACCAAATGGGTTTGTGTTTGTGACCTTTATCATCTGCTAGCTCAATATTTGCCCAACATCTTAACCGGGCAGCGTGCCTCATGTTATCGCAGTGTTGTTGACAAGTCTGTAGAAAAACTGTCACATCTCTACAATGTCAGACTCAAGAGAGGAGGCTCCAGTGCGCCTGGGTTTACCGGATGGAAAAAACATTGACACATGGAAGGGGATATGTGGAAGTCACTGGATTCTTGTTGAATAAATCGCCACTATGAAAATTAATGATTGACTATTTTGTTTAGGTATACAATGAGAAGCCCCATGTGTAAGCGTTTGATTATACAGTGATATGATATGATATGATATGACATGATATGACATGATATGATACAGTATGGCATCTAAAAGTAGAGTAGAGCTCAGTTCAGTATATTCCTTATCCCCAGAGGAGCAATTTTGTGTGTAGCATTAAAACAGACAGTACATTGTGAGGATAAATAGGGTGAAAATAAATATTGTTAGTGTATAAATCATGTACTGCACCAATAAAAGTCACTGCACTGGTGAAGTAAAGAGTGAAACAGTAAGGATTAATAATTCAGAAAACTACAGGCCTTAAATATAATATTAGAATACGGCGACTTGAGTGGTCAAAACATTACAGGTCATCAATTTCTCAACCATTTTTCAAACAAATTGGCTTCTTGGAGTGCACTAATAGTAGTTGCACATTGCTTAATCATCTCTCCCTGGTGACGGGTGTCTGTAGCCTGGTTAATCAACAGAAACTACAGTATGTTCCTTTAAGTGTAATTGTGACCCAGAGGATGCTGTTGCATCACCTTCGTATTGCTGCTCAGCCTATTGTTATTCCACTGCGTGTTGCAAATCGCTCTAGCAGATCCGTGCGGCTGTTTACTTTCAGGCGGTGCAGCTTCCACATAGAGCCAAAGTCTGTGAGCCTGTGGAAGTCTCATGTAGCCGTCATCCCTACTGCCACTCGACGCTCAGATTCTCTATTTTTGTTACCAGAACTTTATTGTCATCGCACTGGGATGCTGATCACTTCCTGCTTTTGTCCACAAACAAATCAGCTCTTTTCTTTTTCTACTCTCCAGTGGAGAATATCAGCATGTCTTATTATTGCAGCTCCTTGCTGTCATTGTGTCAGTAAGGAGCATCAAAGACAAGCTGTACGCATGTAGTTTTGGGACGGAAGAGTCGCCATCTTCTCTGAGGCGGTAACGACACAAGCCATCAAAAAAAGTCAAATGTCGGTCCTAACAGGGCAGCTAGTGTTGCAAGGAGATAAGTCATTCACGGCTAATATTCTGTTCAGATATAAACACTCGACCATGAATTATCCCAGACAGATAAAATGCTAGCAGGCAGACTAAGTACAGTATTATCCAGTGATGTACTACGTGTGGCTTTTGAACTGTACATTCGTGTCTGTCCCTACCCCCTGTCCTTGTTCAGCCAGGGCTACCACTTGCAAACCACAAGAGATATGCGGCCCCACCCTAGTGTCACGCTGGACCCAGCCACCTTCAACCCCCCGCCGTTCCGCTCTCGCAACCAGAGCTACATGCGCGCCGTCAGCACCCTCAGTCAGGCTAGCTGCGTCAGCCAGGTGAGTCTCAAACACATGCATCGCACAGAGGAAACACCTGGAGACATGGGTGAGGAAGAACAGGTGGAGCAGGACATAGAATTAGCTAATTGGGGTATTGGTATTATTACTAATAGCAGTAATGTTATTTTTAGTATAGAGGGCTTTCAGGTGACGTAACGCACTCTCTGGCGGCCATATTGGAGGTCCACAGCTCTGGGGCAACAACAGCTGAAAACAGCTAATTGCTAATTGTCTAGAAGTACAACAGAATTCAATAGACATGGTTAATTTTTGTGCTGTTTTTGACGGAGAATTGATCATTTCATCATCTGATCAATTCTGTGTTTAGATAATGTCAATTTGTTAGCTAGCTAACCATAGTATCTGGTTAGTTAATGTACCAGTGGCCAATTCTCACGCTCTTTGATGTGGTTTACAGTCTTTTAGCATAAGAGTTTCCTACCAAAATGCAAGTGATGTGAAATCATACACATTTGAGAAACTAACTAATTTCAATTTCATATCAATAAATTGTGTGTCCGGATTTGGCCCAAGGATGTCGGAAATTGGCCACCGGTATGGTAACTATCCAACACTGTCCTGTTGTTATCACATCTGATTTGCACACTAGCTAATGTATCTTGTTGAAGCTAGCATGAGTAGTGGCCAGTAGTTGCATGTTGACATTAACATCAGTTGCTTTGATAAATTAGCCTGCTGGCTAGTTAGCTAGCTAACAAAGCCAAAAACCAGCTGTTTATTCAGGTTAACTGAGTGAGCTGACTCTTCTCAAGCTAGAGCTCAGAGTGTTTTGGAGTAGAGGGCTAAAGACAAGGGCTAAAGACAAGACAGTTTACTGTATCACAGTAACCTACATTTGGAAACAAATCTACCTTATCAGACTATTCATTTTTGCTCATGACATTACTGAATTGACCTACACCCACACCTCAACAATCTTTTGAAGGTAGTTCTCATTTCTTGCCCTGTTGTTATATATTTAGCCATTATTTGTGCACAGCGAATTCTCTAGTGGACCTCCATGATGGCGCCAGCTGTGGTTGCTAGGAGATTCGTGACACAACTGAAAAGCCTCTATGTAGCCTCTATGAGTAGGAGTAGAAGGAGGAATTTCTGTCCATAGGAATGGTTGAACAATCTACTTATTGTTGAGGGTGCTATGACCCATTTTAAGCACGCTGATAGTCAAAATTGCTGGAATAAGATCTCTAATCTAGTAATAAATTGTGGGACCCAACTCTCCTTGGTAATATACTAGTATGGAAAATGTTGAAAAGATGAGAAAATATTATGTTAATGCTATTCTGCTGAACAGATCATTATTGTCTTTGCATGTTTAAAGCATCCATCAATATTGTTTGATTTTCTCTACTAAGCTATATACATAATAGAGTCATAATATCCAAACTATACAGTTTACAGCATGAATATGCTAGGATAGACTGTTTCTGTTTTATAGTGAGAGGATTTTACTGCATGTTCTAAATATGAACCAAATGAATGTATCATCTTGTGTCAGCTAGAAGAATTTAGAATATTTCCAAATTATCACAAAAAGAGACTTGCTAGAGCTACCAGATACCATTTTTTTGGATTTTGGAAACTGAGACTGCAGTGTTTTTTTTTTTCTTCTGTTACTGTGTTAAATCTTTTTCTGCCTCTGACTAGGTTGAAAGGACACCTGCTTTCCTATTTTCCATGTAGTAACATATACATCTTTGATAACTTACAATGGGTTTGTGCTAAATGGAATGCTTTATAACACAAATTGAATACTTTTGTTGATTGTCTTTTTGTTATCTGCCTATTTTTTTCATTTGGTCAAGAAATTGATTCAGTTTAAGGTCGGAATTGACAGTGGCATTTCCTTATGCTAACACTCCTTCATATTTGCTGTGCAAAGGGGAAGAATCAAAGTGAGAAAGAGAAAGGAAGAGGAAAAATTAAGGACTGCTATTCCTGTTTTTGTCTCTCAGGTGAGTGAGACTGAGATCAATGGCCAGTTTGAGTCAGTTTGCGAGTCCGTTTTTAGTGAAGTAGAATCCCAGGCCATGGAGGCCTTGGACCTGCCTGGCTCGTTCCGCACTCGAAGCCACAGTTACCTCCGTGCAATTCAGGCTGGTTATTCCCAAGATGACGACTGCTTGCCTTCAATGACATCCTCCACTGTCACTTCAACTCTCAGATCCACAACAGGTAAAAAAATCCCCCCCCCCAAACGAGAGAGGGCTTAGACTACATATCCTCATACATCCTATACATGCGCACAAACCTGACATACCTACATATGTACAGTGGGGTACCCTTGAGCTTGAGAGATGCCGGGCTGAATGATTCCAGTCATTTTCTTTGGAAGCTATGGTGTGTGTGCGTGTGTGTTTGTTTTTGCCTCTGCATACTCCCGAGTGTTTAGATGGGTTTGCTTGTGTGTGTTACTTTGCACGATCCACGCATCATTAGCCAAGCTTCCGGACGGTCACTTGTGGTGTTGCAGAGCTGGAGACGAGGGTAAGGGTGGTGGGAGGGTCGCATTCAAGCCGCTCAAACGGCAACACACGGCCACTGTACACGACATCACAACACGGCACAGTCACGTTACATGGCATGCCTAAAGAGGACCAGGCCCTACCCTAAGCATGTGAAACTGTGGTGTTCTATATGTGTTGTGAGGAGAGTGTGAGTTACATAGGGAGGGGGTGAAAGGAGGAAACGGGCCAGGGGTAGGGGAGGGGTAGGTTGTTGACATATTTGTGTTGAGAGGATACACTGAACAAGCCTCCCGCCTTTCCTCCCCCTGCTCTGTTACACTAATAGATTAGCATAACACTTTGTAACTGACCTTGTAATTGACATCATAAGATTACAGAACACAAGGCAGAAAAATACAAACAGTCATGTAACCAATTTAAGGTAAGTCAACAACCTCTAGAGACTAGAACGCACACACACACACACATGCACACACACTGGTTGCACAAAGGAACTGTCCAGGGATGGGATTTTCATAGTTCCTGAAGAGTACTGCCTTCAGTTATTTACAATATTGTTGTATTGTGTTGCATGAAACTGTATAGCGCTTGAGCAGTGTTCTCAGTCCAAATAACTAATTTAGTAATGCCAAGTAAATATTACCACAGCACTCCTTGAAGGGTCTTAATCAGTTTTCCCTTCAATTGCAAGTTTCCGATTGAGCAAATGTAATATTATTGATTATATTTCAATTTGAGCTTCCATTTTTGTGTAACAATGGACACAAACTTGCACAGCGCGTTTTCAAATAGATTTGAAGTTTATGTTAGAGTTTCTGATTACAGTGCATGTTGTTTGTAGTCCAAGTTTATGGACTCTTGAAATGTTATTTGTACTACATACTGCAAGGCTTTTAAAGCTTAATGCAACACAGTACACACAATATAGCCCTAAAATCAACATATCAGGTTCTTTGTGCAAACAGAGCCATTGCAATAACTCCCTCACTCTAAGTGCATTTGGTGTTTGCCTGCAAGAGTAAAGCTATGAACCCTATTGAAACACTTTCATTTAATTACGTGCATTTTTAAAATATTATGACCTGGATTTTTATTGTTTTTCTACACTTTTTGATTCTGTCAATTTAATATTGGAGACATTTGCACTTTTACTCATTTTGTGGGCTTTGTTTTCTTGTTCAATCTGGAATTTTGTTTTGTTATCCTCTCATGCTCGATTGGGTTTCCATCTACGATTTCTTCGATGTGACAGAAGTACAGAGGATAAAGGAGTGTTCTCCAATCCCACCGTCTTACCTGCTGAACTCTATTCACCCAATAAGCTCTCTGCTCCAATTCTGCCAGCTCTCAATGGGCAACAAAAGCAGTTGACTATACTATATGTTATGAAGCTGTATTTTGAAGATTGGCTTGATGCATCAATTACAGTATATGAGACAAGGTTATGGCGACCCAGAAGGAGGGTTCCCTGGAGGGTGATTAGTTATATGCTGTCACCTCCCAAGCAAGCCATATTGTAAATATTTCTGGTATCAACCTTTGGTGTCCTCTTTGCAGTGATATGAGGGAATAGTGGCCTCAAAATTAAATAAAGGAAATTATCCAGCCTATCTTGGCTAGGACAAGTATTGATATCTTGATATCTATATGCTAGTATATTAGTTAAGAACTGATTGTAAGTGGCTTACCAACCAAACCCCATGTGAGGCTAGCGGGCCCTTGAGTGGGGAAGGGATCCCATGATGCTCCATAGGGCAGACGAGCAGCAAACCCCTCTCCATTTGACCAGCCATCACTTGAAGGATAACCAGGGGGAAAGAACAGCTGGAGGCGTCAGTGATGATTGTCGCAGGTATTTTAATGTTGACACGCATACATATATCTATGTATATGTGTGTTTTTGCACTGCCTTCTCAGTAAAAATAAAAAAAATATAGCAGGTAGAAATATCCCGTTATGTTATACTGAGCAGCAAACAGGGTTCCAAACAACTCACAAAACTCAGACGCTTGGATTTGCTCTATTGTTTTCCTTGTTACGTTTGAATGAATTCTGCCAATGAAAGGAGGAATATTGATTATATTGATGAATGCCTTGCTGGCTTTTGTGAGTTGTTTGCCGTGTCTCTATTTTAAGTGTGCTAAGACCACCATATCAGTGTAAATGTATGACACAAATGTACTTCCCAAACTTTTCGTAATGTTTTCATATCGCAACCATAAAATAGCACTGAATGTTATCGCATTGCCACTGTCTCCAATCATTTGTGAGAGCAGCATGTGTCTGCTGTACATGTGTGAACTTTATTTTTTTTCCTTCCATGAAAGTTGACTTCCCGTAAAAGGCCACGTGTGGCAGTCTAACCCTTGGCATTGAGTCTGTCAGCTGTCTTTGACTGTGGGATTGCAGCCTCTCCCTGGTGCAGCCCTGTAGGGGGGGAGTGCCCCCCCCTAACCGGGTTACTCCACATGGTCCAATCAGCCTTGTGGCGATGGACCTGATATGTTCAATAGGGTTCATATCTGCTTCTTGGCCCAATGGGTAATGATTCTCCTATTCCCTTTACATCTTTTCTTTTGCACAAAAATGGCACAAATTTAAAGTCACTGAGAAACATCGTTCTGAGAAATATGTTTTGAGAGAGAGGTTCTCTGAAAATGGATTTATGATTTTAAAATGATTGATATATCTTATGTTTGATTCCGTTCCACACTGTGCTGTGCAGTGAAAAGATGGAAAGAAGCTTGATGTTCCTTGAGATGATTGAGAAGGCAGTGTAAAAACACTATGAAAAGCCTACAGTATGTGAGTCCAATGACATTCAGTAGTATGTGAGTTCAATGACACTCAAGAACCTATTTCAGTAACGTGTGTTTTCTATTCTGTACTGTTTCTGATAGGAATTAACTCTCATCCTTCACCATTAACTGGAGCTGAACCTCCCTGCCATTCTAGATTTTTAGGAAAAAGCTACACTTCTACACATAAAAAGTACATATAAACATATATCCAACTATATAAGCTTTTACTAATGATAAGCACTGCTGCCAAAAAGCATTTTGTTATGAATGCCACCACCAGTACATTTAAATTTGAATCAAAAGTGGATTTCCATTCGAGGGGATGGTACCATTTCCTCACACCAGTAATCATTGCTCGAGCTGAGGTGGCCCATAGGGTGAGAGCTTACCTCTTGTTTCTGTGGGGTGAAGCAGCTTAGGGACAGTACACCATTTTGGACAGGACGCCAATCCATGGTGGGTGCTTACCCCTGATCCAACTCTTGGATCCTGAGTACCAAGCAGGGAGGTATTGGGTCCCATCTTTTAAGTCTTTGGAATGACTCGCTACTCACATACTGTATGTTTTCCATAGATATGTGTTCATTTCCTAGTTCAGAATCCAAATCAAATCACACTCCAGCTGTTCCTTTCACTTTGAATGTCCCTTTGTTTGCATATTTAAATCTGTCTTCCAGAGGGATATGATGTTCTGGATGGCACCTCTTTACTAAATGACGACATGATAGAGGATGATGACGGTGCCAGCTCCTCTGCCTATGTGGAGCTGGAGAGGCTGGAGAGAGAGACGGCTGCTGCTCGCAGCCAGCACAGTACTAGCTCCACCGTAACAGCAATCTCTGTCCCACCGGCATCCCCACCTACGTACAGGGTCCCCGCTGCCTCACCCATAGCCACCTCTGAGCCCCCTGTCCCTCAGGCCATCCAGGCCTTCAAGGAGTCTGCCAACATGGTGGCTGCCTTCAACATGCAGTGGAAGGATGAGATCTCTGCGATGCGCTACGAGCTGGCAGAGCTGCGCAGGGATGTGTGCGGGGAGCTGAAGACCTTCAACAGCAACTTCTTCAACTTCACCCAGTGCTACAACATGTGGACTTTGTGCCGCGAGCCCGGCAGCGACAGCACCACACAAACAGACGACCGAGTGTCCGTAGGAATCCAAGCGGGCTCGAGTTGGCCCGTTCGGCAGAATACAGAGGACAAGTCAGTAATGTGCCAACCGGAGCCGGCCCCCTTCAGCATCATGGATTTGATGGACCCTCCCCACATCGAGATCATAGAGGGAACCCCCGAGAGCACGCCGGAAGGGTCAAGCAGCCCTGCCAGCCCGCGTCCGATAGAGGACTTCACATGGGAGATCAAAAAACAAAAGGCCCGCAAGCAGTCAGACTCAGGTGGCCACAGAAGCGCCAGTCTGGAACTGTGGAGCAGGAAGTACACCAGTGGGCCCATGTCATACCTGTCTATGTCATTTTAATCATTCCCATTGTACACATAGAGCCAGACCAGGAAGCTAGGGTGAAAACCTGGAGTTCATCAAGAAAGGCAGGGCAGTGCTGTTGTTAGATGTCCCTTTACTCTATGCAGACACAGAGTCTGTCATCTCTTGAACAGGTTATGATGATGTTCAAACAATCTTTTAACAAGTGTCTTGCTTAGCCATGGAATAAAAGAGAATAATTTTGTTTTTAAACCATAATGAGGTGACATAAGAATGTGAAAGAGAATGTGACTGATGTTAAGATCCTCAAGTGCCAACAAGTGCAGTATTATCTACCCTCCCCTGTCTTAAATAGCCAACCTTCAGATAAACAGTCACTTCAAGTAAGCATGAAAATAGTGATGGTAAAACCTGAGGGTCATTTAGCCACAAAGCTCAGTAATCTGTCAGAATCAGTATAAGGTGAGACATAAGTCGGCCTGTCTCTGCACATGAGGAATTTAAAAAGCTCATGTTCATTCCAGTTTCTCTTCATGTAGAAACATTTCTTGAGCACCTGAGTATACTGATAAAATACTGTGAATAACTTTATAAACCCTAGTTTTTTAATGAATGCATCAAAAGATAAATACATTATTTATGAATATATTGGTATGTAGTTTACTGATTAGTTATTCTAAGCAAAGCATTCCCTTACCATTATCTCTTCCATCCATTTTGTAGCCAGTACCACTAGAAACGGGCATTTTGAAAATTTCCAATTTTAAGGTAATCTTTAAGAAAGTCTTCTCAATGGTGAACTGGTGAACCACAGAACATAAAGTGGTAACTGTAATCATTTAACACAGCAGAAAGTAATGGTAATCAATAATCCCTATACAATCCCAATAACCCCTATAAACCCAATAATCCCAATAACCCCTACAAACGTTTATGAAAGCCTATTCCTCTGGAATACTGTGTGGATGACATAGTCTAAAGGCTCAGTGGACTTACAGTACAGAGTCCCTGGCTAAAAATGTTTACAATGGATCATTTGTTCAGGACTGTGAAATTACTTAAAAGTCTAACATGTGGAGATGAAAACAGTATAAGAGAATAGTCGGGATTCAGAACGATCATGAAGTATGAATGTATTGGCTTCAATTCATTCCTGCACAAACTGCATTCATGTTTGAACTCTATATATGTATATAAATGTACCATTTTTGTATATAGAGAAACTTATATTCAATACTTGTACTGTTTGCAATTATAACCATACTGTGTTCTGACATAGCTCTGAGAGGGGTTACGGTAGTAATTGTGGTTCTAAACCAAACCCAGCACTTTTTCCATCGTGTTTACCTTAGAGGTCTGTCTCCATTCATTTCATCATGTACATCACCCAGCTGTTTGCGCACCTCATAGGTTAGTAGTTCATACCAGTGTTTCCCCTATAGTTGTTTGAGCAGTGGTGGCTGGAGGTAATTTAACATTTGGTTCAATGACTTTCCCATCTAGTTCCATTTTTGGTTCTAGTGGAGGTTGTATCGCGATGCTTTATTTTGATAAAAGTAGTAATTTTAGACATAGACGCTGTAATTCTTCATACACTGAGTAGAAATTTGGGCAAAATTTTTAATGGTTTTTTTTCTTTAATGCTACTTTAATGCTTTCTTAAGCCATGGTGGTATTTTTCTTGCTGTGGTGGTTCACTGCATTTTTTTTAAGATTCGTTTTTTTTTGTTATTTTTTTGCCTTTATTGGATAGTTAAAAGTTGAGAGAGGCAGGAAGAGATGCGTCAAAGGTCTTGGGCCGGATTCGAACCCAGGACATAATGCTTACATGGTACGCGCCTTAGACCACTGAGCCACCAGGACACCTCTGGTTCATCACTGCTGAAAGATTAGAGAGAAACACTGGTCCATACTCGTAGACAATCAGAGCCGCTGAGGGCCTCTACCTCTCCGACCATGTCCCCAGAGGTGCAGTATAGTACCGCTGAATGTACTAACACCGCCTCACTAGTGATGGCTTAGCCGGGCTCCTGGCAAACCTTAATGGGTGGGAGCCCTCAATCATCTGCTACATTGGGCCAATTGCTCGTTTTGTCTGTTCCTCATAAAAAATAGTTGGTCATTAGCCACTCGCATTCCCCTTAACCGCTCGTCTGCTCCATTGTCCCATTGTACCAACATGGCGTACCAAAGTTATTACTGAGGCCCATGGAACTGAGGCCTACATCAAACTTCTCCAAGTTTCACAGCACTTATCTCTGGACGGTCACTGCAGCACAGGACCATGGGAAGCCTGTATGTATCAGACCCCTGACTGAAATGTGAACCTTTCCAAAAGACTTTCTATAAAGGAGAGGCAACATCTCTCACTTTATCAGGAAAGTGGATCTTCTTCCCCCTTTGCACGACCAAAAGACGATACTTGAGAAACAAGTGGCACTTTGAAAAGATGATATTTATACAAAGGTTGTACTAGAGATAAGATCAAAATTAAAATCGAAGCCACAGAGGAAAATAAAGACAGTCATTTTCACCTGAGTTATTAGCTCCATCCCCCACACACCTGGTACAGTAACTCATTGAACCTGAGGTTAAATGCCCAGCTGAGTGGTCATTTGCCTTGATAATCTAATGTTTGTGTTACAGGGGCAGACTATCTTAGGGCATGTTTTGTTGGCAATTCTGTTCTTTGGCAGCAACTCCGAAACTCAGCCGAACTTTCAGCTTTTGGTACAAAGAATTATAAGTTATGAATGAGCTCTACTGTATTGTTGCCATTCTCCACCATTTGCAATACAGAGTAACAATAATATAGCTCTACACCGATTTATGGTTGTTATCAACCCAAAACAAAAAGATTTTGAGTTTCTCAGTAGAGACCAGCCACATGCTGGGTCGGCATAAATCCTCATGTTTCAGTGAAAGGCATATGACTGTGAGAGCATTTAACAAATCAGCCTATAATCATTTTAATATATTAAAAAAAACTTTGGGAAGGCTTGTATTCATATTTTCCTTTTTTGAATGATTAAGAGGGGATTGCAGTGGCATTCCTAACTTGCATCCTTCCCCATGTCTGGGGAGTGCAAACTAATTTAAAGGTGCTGAATCCATGATGAAGACTGGCCAATCATGATGTCTCAAAACTACATTCATTCATTCTATGCAAGTCCTTTGTTCTCTGTTATATTGTTATGTCATCTTAATATTTGCAGTCGTAGATGTTAGCTCTTTATGTTAGACCCTCATGCAAGTCATCAACGCCCAGAATGGAGTGGATTTTTCAGAAACTTTCAGTGGATAATTATTTGCATGAGCCTCAGGCAACGCTAACTTTTTCTTTCCATGATCTTGTCAGAAACAATTGTCTTATTTATTTTTTTCTATTGGCATATATACTATAATCTATAAGTTTGTGGGTGAGATTCCTGAAAGTATAGTACTGTAGCACAAAGCAGAAAGTTAATTTTAATCATGTTGATTACATCGAAACCTACTCATGCGCATTTTGTTAATATGACACATGACACTATATTCAACATTAAAGTACAAGTTTGGCTTTTTTTCATGTAGTAATTCATGGGTCTTGACCCTGTGCAGTATATGGCCCAAGTGAAATTGGAATGGCGGATTTGATTTTGGAGAATTTTGCCACTATTAACACTTAAAGGAGAAATCCACCCTTGGAAACTCTCACACTCTTTGATATCATCAATTTGTGATGTTCAGTGCATCCCCACTTTCCCCCCACCTGCCTCGTCTACTTCTACTTCAGTTAGATTTCCCGTGTTTTCCTCAGAATGACTTTTAACAACCCTCAGAAAAAGGACGTGAACTTATTGCTTTCAATCAAAGCGGCCTGTGGGCATAGAAATATAGCTAGCTAGCTAACTAGTTTGTGAATTTTGGGGTGTGTCTATGATCGCGGCCCTTCAGAACGCAACATATCTCGTGGCTGCATTGCATTCTAGTCTATTGAGGCTACTGTCAGTGGAGAAATTGGTCTCTCTGCCTCTTCCAAGATGGATTTCTCCCTGTATGATTGTTGAACGTCGGTGCAAAATGTTCAGTCTAGAAAGAAGCTCTCGCTCATTGATTCTGAAGGACTGACAACAAAACGACGTTTACTGTTCATGGTTTAGATAGCTGCCAAATGTTCTGCTATCAAACTCCATTGTAGCTGCACTGGAAATATCTGGATGTGATGTCACGTCTTCTAATTTTGCTTCTGTCATACAGTATATGAATCTATTTGGCCGTAATCAGAGACCCAACCCCTGTGTTCTGGTTTCACTTCTCTCAGGCAATCGAACCGTCAGATTATCACATGAAAAAAACAAAAACATCCTTTAATCGACAAGAAATGAAAAGCATTCAAAGAGCTGACATACACAGTGCATATCTGTACCTGAATAACCTGCATAGTAGTAGCATCATAGCAGTGGTGTGCTTTTTGATATCATAAATCAAAGAATTTAAAGCAATTACAAGCACATCATATATTCATGATTTCTTTTCCGATTTCAAACTGACTAGTAAACAAAGCCTGTGATAATATTATTGGAAATGTTATTCTCTGATTATTAGTGCTGTAGAAAGTTCTCTAAATTCTTATAACATGTTCAATTGTGAATTCTAGTGATTAGTCGATGCCGGGGAACTCACCCATACTATAAATAAGTTTAATCCAGTGTTTCACTATCATTGCATCACATAGCCCAAAGAAATTAACATTCCCTTAAAATATGTTGAGATGTAGCAAAAATGCTGAGATTGATCTAAAGATTATCACAAAAAGATTTATATTTAACAAAAATACTGAAGAAAAAATGAACAAGGGTATCTAAAATATTTTTTTATCCATGAAACCATATTTTGTGTAATGAAATATATACTTATGTGTATGAACTTCAGATTGTGTCTATCCAATATGTTGTTATGTAGTCAATTAGCCCATGAGTTTTTTATGTTTACATTTTGTTGCCATCCAGAGATCTGATGCAACTACTGTGCCACCTCTATGATGTCCAGTTATTGAGACCAAGGTTTTTGGATGGAATCTGATCTCATTGAAAAATCACCTGAAACCTGTAACACTGCTTGAATATAAATCCTTTTCTACCCCTGTGTTCCCCTCCTGCATTTATTCAAAGTTTGTTGGAGGAAACGTGCTTCTCTGTTTTGCACCAATCATGTCGCAAATTTCAGGGATCTCAGACTGCAATGTTTAGTGAATCAGATTTTGTCAAAATTATAAAGGATCCTTTTTAAAGACCATGAAGTTTAGCCTGCATTTGTTAGCTTATGCTTGATTTTGTTATACAAATTATTCCAGTATGTGATACTGTATTTTTGTTTTCATTTCTTTCTATTTTTTGCTTATTGTGGTGTTTCTTGTGAATTTTCAGTTACAACTTTTATTGGCCTTATGTATTTTTCATAAATTGATATAAAACAATTGATCAAGATGTTTATGATGTTTATGTTTATGGTAATTTAAATGGTAGAATGGGGGTCATAGCTTTACAATGGCATCCAAAGATGAAACTGAATGTAAGCTGATATTGAGCACAAATTCTTGCAACACTTTTTGTTTCCACTTGTCCATAGTGGAGGGCAGTTCACACACTTAAAACCACAGGAATACACAGCATGGGCCAGGCACAGTGTCTTTTACTTTGATCCTCTCAATATGCATTGCTTTTGTACTAAGCTATCACCCTTTTTGTTTTTGTTTTTGTTTTTTTTGTTTTCATTTTAGGCGCCCGTAGCTTAGCTGGGGGGCGTAGAGTGTACGGTAGGTCTGGTAGGGAACCACTTTATTATATCTTTTTTTCTATGTTGTTAATACATTTTTTCATACATTTTGTCCCGCTCATTGACATTTGCCACTTGGTAAAGTAAAATACATCCCAAGTTGAAGACGCTGTCATACTCACTTAGTATGTGAAGATACATTTAAATGTCTTCATCTGTTTGCCACTGAATACATTGAATCCAATGGAAATCCCCAAATTTTGTGCAGCTTGATGCACAGATACTGGATAATGATTTCTACGCTACTTGACCTATTCAAACAAACAAAAACAAAATCCCTGTTGACTGCTATCTTATATGTTGGCCTTGTGTTAACACACTGGCATTTTTAATTACAGTATCCACTGGAATTGCACAGAGTAAGACACAAGAATAATTGTTCCATTTAAAATCTCTTCTGCACAACTTTTCCTTAGTTAATTTAACGTACTTCACCTGAGAAGTGCGTGTGACCTTTAACAAAACCCACATTTTATTGGTACAGGATAATTCATTTGGTTTGGTTTTATTTGTTTCTTATGTTTTAATATTATAGTTCAGTTCAAATTCATTGGTATTAGTACTGAATCACCCTCTTGCTTTAACCATTGTATATATTTTTTTCTTTAAATGAATAGAGGGGAATAAAATCAGCACAGTATTGTGTCTCTATTTTAGATCTTCTGGCATGCAGCAAGGCAGGTTATGACCAACATAACAGCTTTGTTCTACAAACCACCACAAATCAATGCTGCTTTTAGGTAATTAGTGTTGTCATATTCCAGTGAACAATGCAGTTTGCAATGTTGAAAAATGATAACTGTTGTCTTTCCATATCTATAGCAAAGTGATTCACTGTTGCAGAAGTTTTGAATTTGAGTAAAGATAGTTTAATTCACCTCATCTTTCCAACATTAGTTTCAGAGGAAGGATAGATACTGCTACTGCTAAACTCCAGTCTAGGGAGGATTTAGAAGGAGGTTGATGGATAGAATAGTCTACATTTTCACATGGTTACACATTCACCGCTGGTGAATCCCAGAAAATGTTACCTCTGTTCTTTAACTTGTTGAAAAGTGAAAAGCAACTTTTCTTGCAATCTACAACAAAATCTAGTTATGTAGTCAGATATACTATTGGGTAGATAGAGTTTTATATATGGCTGTTAGGTTACATGGATGTTGAACATGCATTAGCTTTGTAATTCTGCAATAACAGTTGAGAAGGGTCTATTCACATTGAAACATTTATATTGGGTGGCAAACTTTATATTCAACTGCAATTGCAGCAGCAAAGTTAATTTAATGGTTAAAACGTGGTAAGTTGCTCTAGTTGCAAGTTTTTTGAGTTAACTAGGCTGCGGAGAAGGTTACTAAATCTTTTTATTTGTTTGCGTATTTATTTGAGACACTTAACTTTTTAGTGTAAATTCAGCTGTACCCTTACTACATCATAGGAGCAAAGGCAATGAAAGGATGGTATTTGGTCTTTGTTGGTATTTGGTCTTTGTTGAAATGTTTCTTTCAGGCCATTGATTTGTAATGGTTTGTTGTGATATTTCATACATAAAAGGTTAATCCACCTTGCATCCATGGGGGCATCACCACTGTATGTATATATGTATGTGGCTATGGACAACATGCTTGTTTTATTGTACTTCCAACACCTCTTGACAAAAGGGCTACAACTACTTACTTTTTAACCACCTCCAGTGGAATCTGCTGGGGGTTAATGAGCTATACACACCCTCAACCAGTCCTGCTATTTGTCCTCTGTCAAATCATCCATCCATTCAGTCATCCATTGATCAATCCCTCCACTTATCCATCTTTGCAAACCACCAGTGCCATACTCAAGCTCTTAGGTCTGAAGAAATAACAAACTTCAATTTTGTGGGATCAGGCAACATTGGTAGGAGGAAAGCATCTATTTTCCTTAGCCCATGCTCTTTTTCAGCTAAACACGGTAATTTATTTTGCCCATGGCAATATCTGTCTTACATGCACATCCTGAAAAGATGTCGTTTAGGTTAGAGCATCAATTATTTAGGAAAATACAGGTTTAGAATAGGAACTGATATTTTCCCAGAAAATTTCCAAGAGAAAAAATCACTTTATGGGCCAGAATTTATGGGCCAGTTCAGCTCAAACGAGGCTTACTTCCCTGTTACGTAATGCCAGGATCCATCAGTGAATTGGCATTTTAATTGGCACAACACAAGGCCTACAGTATTTAGTCATCTACCTCAAGGAATTTTTTTTTTTGTTGAAGAAAAGCACAGTATAGCTTAAATTCATTATTATTGGTGACCTTTACATGAAGTCCTAATCTCTTAATTTGTTACAGCACACTGGGCAGCCTTCCTATCTTGTACATTCCCACTGTGCAGCTTCTTCGCTCTTGTGTTGTCAGCTTCCCCTCTCTAACGTTGCATAGAACCTCAGTGTTCCAGTTTATATAAAGTGAACTAGACAGATTCAGATTTGTCCTCAGTCACTCTCAGGTTGAGGATGCTGTAATGTGTTATGCTGTAAAAGAAAATGCTTAAGTTGCATTGGTTTAAGAGAAATCTGATTTAGTCCAGGCCGTATTTATGCAAAAGTGTAAAATAGCTGCAATGCTTTGAAGCTGATTGTTTGTTGGTATATGCTTTGATGTGCCTCTGTGCACCTGTGACCTTACCGCTCTGACAGCTCAGACAGAAGAGCAAGTTGTTAAGAGAGAAGAGAAAGGGCAGAGAGAAAGAGTTGCATTGTGACTATTGTACGCCAAGATTTTGAGGCTGTAGACTACTAATGATTTAGCATGATCATCATTTATTGTTTAACCTGCCGCAGTAATCTGAAGACGCCTGTTCACCCTGACTCCGTTACATCTGCAGCCCCCATGCTCATGTGCACCGCTTGTCAGTCATTCCACGTCATTAAGCCAATCCACCCTGACTTGAGTAAGAACAGTATCTCACCAGCCTCTTTGCCAATCTGAGTCCGCATCTATGGCAAGGACGGCCTCTGGCACAAATGGAGGGAGGCGGACGGAGAGGAGAGGCTGTCCGTCAGAACATTTGCAGCGATTTTTCTGAAATAAAGTCTTGTCCTCAAGGGAGCAAAGGTTTGAGAGGTCTTGTTGAAAGAGCAAGAGGCTGAAGGTCTGTGACATATTCTCTGCACCATACCAAAAAGCTTTATGATATGACATTAGGTCACATTTTACATAAAGTCCATGCATGTACCACAGTTATATTTTAGCTACCTAGGTAACCAGTTGTGTATCGTCTCTTAACTGCATACTGCAAAGATTGAACACGAGACATAATTATAATTTAACTACTCTGTAATTACCTAATTATGTACCAAGTACAGCACTGTAACAGCATGGGATAAACAGTACTTCATGTAAAGTGTGACTTAATCTTATGCAGCCGAGTGCAAAAGGGATTTAAAATGACTAATTCTTCTTTATGACAAAAGTTAACCAAGTTTTGTGACCATGACCATAATTGCCAGGTTTATGCCCCTCGGTTACAGAAATAACTGGAAGGCTTATACCGTTTCAGTTTAAGATTTGAATGATGATTGTTAAAAAACCTCAAGGAGGTCCTCAGTCTGCACCTATTTTCAATGTATATCTACTGTTGCATCACCAAAAGCAGTCCAGGCTTTGATGTGACTGCCTTGCTTTTCTGTTTTTTTTTTTTTTTTAAAGGGTTCTCTGTCTGTCCTCTCAGCTCACTCTGTCTGACTTTCTGTGTATCCCCGCTGTCTTAACCTCATTGCTGCCTTTAGCGCTACAAAAATGCCACTGTAGCTCCTTGACACAAACTAAAATGTTCCAATTCAAGCTCACATTCATGTGGCATTTTCCCACAGTAGTGGAGTAGTCTACTGTTTGGCTAATTCAATAGTTGATTTTAATGTCTGTCTCTGTCTCTCTTCTCAGTCTTTGTCTGCTCATGACATTTTTTGTTGGCTTTACACTCAAAATTATTGCAATGTTCTGTTCTTTTCAAACAATTTACAATTACAAACTCTTTCATTTTGGTCTTTTTTATTTTCTGTTACTTTTAAATAACCAGTTCTTTTAACATACATATTATATTTCATCACTTGGGGCCTTGCTGAAAAAATACCACAGCTCAAAGACCAATTGAATTCTTTAATTATATTCATTTCACTGTAGAAAAATGTGCAAGAAAGTAAATCACCTAGCAATTTAGAATCATGAATCAGAATCATTTAATTCCATTTTAATAACGCAGCCCCTAAAAACATCCTTATTTATTTGACTTGATCTTCATAGTTCTGTTTGAGTTTTGCTCTTTGTCTTATATCTGTGTATGCGTATGTACAGTATGCCTTTAAGGATTCAGATGCTGCATGTTATCTCCTGTTGTGTGTTGTAGTGCTTTACTGACCTACCTGTTGAGCCTAGTCTGAGAAATATGGATTGATCTTTCATGATACATGGGCAACATTTTCAGGCAATGCAGATGGGCAAATTTGCTAACAACTTTGACTAACAGTGATTTTTCATGACCCTATTTACTGCTGTATTGTATATCCTACTTAGCTTTGCCCCAGTCGTTAATCCTTATCCCTGCTAAAGGCAGTATTGCCCATTTAAGTTTGGTCCCATGGATCATCGTCTTGCTACTCCCCTCCTCTACCAGTTCTATCAGACTACCAGCCTGATGCTGTTATTGGTATTATAATGCATTAAGCAATTTTTGGACAACGTAGATAGGCAACTTTCCCAGCAACAGGAAACCAAACCAAACCACGTCAAAAACTGATTTAAATGTTTGCTGTTAAAAATAAGCTTGTTTGAAATCAGTGCAACAAGACTCAGGCAACTCCTTAGGCAATGTTACCTGTGAGCGTTGTCCATAAAGTTGCCCGGTGTACCGGTGCCATTAGGGTGTCTGCATATTGAGGATAGGAACACAGCTAATGCTGGATACTGAGTGTCAATCAGACATCATTATTTCCCCCAGAATTATTTCTTTACAGGGTGAAAGAGCATTTAGGCTTTGTGACAGTAAGCTCTCAGTTTAAATGACTGCAAATGAAACTGTTGTAGGGTGCAGCTCCTCTAAGCGAGGTCGCCCGCTCTGCCCATTCAGTAATTGGGAAAAGACTGCTGTGAAGCATTCTAGCATTGTAAATCCAGCATATCTGTGTCTCTGTCTCTGCCTGTTACCGATAGAGTTAATGCCGATGGTTAGCTAAGAGGAAATGTACCTGTAAATATTCGTAATGTGTCACTTGAGTGTGAGTTCTGCAAGTGTTGGGAGTGAGTTATGGTAGGTATGGAAAGATGCTCCACAGTATGTGTGAACAAGTCTGTTGTTTACCTCCATCGCTCCTCTCTAACGGGTGTCGCTTGCTCCTTGCAGGGATCCAGTTTCGTCTCCCTACTTCCTGCAGTGTGGACCGAGCTCAGCCACCTCCAGGTACCAGTCTGTCTCCCCCTCTTCTCCTTACTGCCGCACTAGCACCTCTCTTAGCAAGGAGCGTGCAGCCTCACTTTGCTCTTGGTCCTAACGCAGAGGCACTTAAACATTTTCATTTTTTGTTTTTGATTGCAAAAGATTTTTATTTTTTCCTCTTTGGTTATTTAGTCTCCTTGTACACATCTAACTGAAAAAACATGAGCTAATGTTATGCCTGATCAGTCTAGTTTGGAATGAAATCTGTAATCCACTCGAATAATCAAACTCATTAATGTAATCTGATTACCTTCCGTTACCTATGGGTCACTTGGCCTCCAAAATCCACTGCATTGTGCGCTTTAATGAACAATGTATTCTAACCCACAGCAATTTGTCCAGTTTGAATAATATTTATATTTTTGTGTCTGTAATCTGACAGTGTCTGACAGCCTTATCAGGTTTATATCTAATCCAATACATTTTCAAGTATTTTCCCAAGTATAATCCCATGACATGTAATCTGTTGCTCCCCAGCCGTGCCTGCTAGCCTACTTGTGTTTGTGTGAAGGCCTGAGGTATGTTGTTGTCATGTTGTATTGGGTTTTGTTGCTGACCTGACGGTGTTGTGACTCACCTGTTGCCTAAAAGGGAAGCGGTGTTGAAGATGTTACTGTTATTTAAATAGTGATGAAACAGGAAGCAACTAGATTCTCTGCTCTGTGAAATTTTTAAAAAACAGCAAAATAGTGGGAACAGATTACATGAGGATAAAAGGGTGGGTTGGCGAGTTTGTATTGTAGTGCGTAATCATGCCCCCGCTTCTCAGCTGCAAGAGATGACATTTTGTCAAACTACATGTTTTGCTCAAATTAATGCTTCACCATTAAGTGTCAGGGTTCCTCATTGTTTTCTTACGACACTACAAATACATTTAGGCAGAGCAGCAACACTATTTTACAGCATGACATTTACTTCCATTCAGTCCTGGCCGCACCTCCAATATGTGGGGTGTGTTTACTGAACTGCCCGGTGCAGCAGTGCTCTACCAACAAACACCAAGTTCAAACATAGCCAAACACAACTGACTACACAATGAACATGATGCTTCCCTAGCTTGAATTAGCCAAACTTGCTGCTGTAGCTGTTAGTACATGTTACTTAAAGGAAAATCCACCCTCGGATACTAGTATTTATTATGTTGAACACATTCTGGGATTTATTTTGTGATGCTTTCCCTCAACTTACCTGGTCTACTTCTACTTAAGTTGGTGATTTCCTACATTTCCCAGAATGCCTTTCAGCACCCCCAGAGAAAGTGTGGGAACTCGTTGTATTCAGCTGTGGGTTATACCTGTAGGTGAAGAGAGCAATAACGATAGCGGAGAGCGAGTTTTCCAATCAAGAAAAAGTGAGAATTTTGTCCGTTACTCAAAACACAACATGTCTTGTGGCTGCATTGCATTCTGGTCTATTGAGGCTACTGTAAGTGGAGAAATTTGTATCTTTGCCTCTTCTATGATGGATTTCTCCCTGTATGATTGTTGAGCATTGGTGTGGCGTCACGTCATCTATGTTGGGATCAGAATAAGAAAAGTTCAAAATGAGCACAAAATGACCATAATACATCTGCGGGGGTTTGATAGGATTGTTGATCAATATCAATAACTCAGCAATTACTTCTCCAGGTGCTGAGATTTCTGGCTTTCAAAACTTTTTGGCCCGTACCCTTTTGGAACAAAAACTCCCCGCCCATTGGAGTTTCAAGACACTCCACCAGAGCGACCAGCTGGGCCAGAGACAACTTCTATCGATGCTGTTGCAATTTCTACTGGTCGCCAATAGAGATCAATAAAGGTCATAGATACTCTCACTTCACCTTTACTAGTCTCAAATCTAATAATTGCCCACTTCCAATACAGATACAGTAGCTAGCTCACCTGTCAACTCACACCACCGCTATTACTTGTAGCAGTAGAGTTGTCTGTGACTGTTTGCAGTCAGGAACATGGAGGACAAGGAGAGTTCAACCAGGACATTCTTTTTTGATATACACATAGAAATTAACATAAGTAAATTCAATCCTTTGGCCCTTTTAGGTCTTCTTCTAGCACATCTTTTCCTCTCTGTCTCAGTTTCTGGTTTAGCTCCTGGTTCCTTCACCTGCTGAAAGGAGAGGAGACAGAGGGATGTTGATAAAAATCAGGAGCTGCTTGCTCTCTCATCTTATGTTGAGTCATTAGACACATTAACACAAATGAAAAACACTCTTAAGTATCAGTGAAATGAATTCTTTGAGGAACTGACTTTTCGGGTAAAAGGGCAAAACAAAGCTTTCAAGACTTGATCCTTTGACAAAATAGTGCTCAGGCAGATCTCAAAGTGCCCCATATACAGTCTGTAGAAGGACATCTGGTGTCCAATAGACGCTATTGCAATACAGTACATTGTGATTTTTATCAGACTGAGTAGGGCAAGTCTCAGTGGTAGAAAAGCCTATTACAGTGGTCCACTGTTCTGGTCCTCGGGGCCCAGAACCCTGCTGGTTTCATTCTAGCCATCTAATCAGACTGATTTACACCTTGGATGCAAGATGAATGCAATTAACTTCCTGGTAGGATAGCAAACCAACCATACTCGGGGATTGAGAATCACTGGACTATTATATGGTGACATGACAGCCCAGGTGGAGTCTACTGTAAATGAAGTGTCTTCTCAACATTAGCCCAATAAAAGAATCAGTGAATCTTTTATGTGCAACACCGATATGTAGGTCTGTCAGCCAACAAATATCGTTTCCAAATGATCCATCCAGGCAAGCATATACGAATGAACTGCAGACGAACTGTGTAAATGCAGTCACAACTTAGAGGCTGATAATAAGTTGATGCATAGCCTTTATCATTAGCCTATTGTGGGAGTGTGGTCAAATTAATTTTCAGGCTGAGACACTTTGACACACTGTTGTGCATAACGTATGAAACCTCATTAAGAGTGATCATTTGGATTTTACATTTGGACAGAAGCGTGATACATGGTATCATTACAGTTGCGCTTCTTCACCCTCAAATCTGTCTTGCATGCCTGCTTTAAATTTGCCATCTCTACTTTCAAGGGCCTTTGAAGGAGATACTTCCTCTCCAGAAGGCCAGATTACCCATTCTTGACACTAATAAGTGAGACTAACCCAGTCAGGCAGATATATCCTTTATTTGTTCCTTTGTTAAGGAAGCTAAAAGCCCACCACCGCTGAAGATCACCTCAAGTTGAAATGTTGGATATTGTAACAAAGCATGAGGATTTGCTGTTTTCTGTGCCTCTTTCCCAAGTTGCATGTTCTACTGCAGGTTTTTGGGGATTATGGTACTATGGATTAAGTACTTCTGTTCATATCTTTGATTGCTGAGTATCCATAATTCCATTCACCACCAGACCCAAAACTGTTTTGCATAAGTGTAGATGAAAAAGGAGAATGAGGTCAATCCATATCGCCAAGCAGTGTCATCTGTCAAGCCTGGACTGAATTGGAGAGGAGCTTCCTAACTTGGCCCAAATCCAGATACCTACATATTATGACCCTAAGCAATGAAATACGATCTAGACAGTTGCATGTTTTCTGTGATGGTTCAGAGCAAGCTTATGAGTCAGTAGCCTACCTGTGAAAACTCCATTTGCCCAAATCCACGTCCCTTTCGTCATGGCCAGGACAAGAGGAACTCCTAAGTCAGGGCAAGCAGGGGAGGCTTTGTGGCTTTGAGGGGTTGGGAAGTGTGAGCCGAAAATGTTCCAAGAGTTCCACCAGAGATAGTCCGCACCAGCCTAAGACCTGACATTGTAACGTGGCCCAACACCTCAGCTGTCTGTTTACTCTGCAGAGCTCGCTGTGCCATGGGCCCGTGGATTAAGTGAGGCGTATGAAAGAGGAAGCTTTAGATACTAGCACCCAATGCTGAGCAGCCGGGCTGGAAAGCCAAAGTTCCCCTGTGGAAGTTGGGTGTTGTGGATTTGTAGCCACATTAAACGGCACTTCATTCAAGGAGGTAGTGATTTGTGGTCAGAGCTCATGTCCGGCCATAAAGGCAGCTTCTGAAGCAGCTGAAAAGAGGCTGAAACGATGAGCAGAGGTCCAAAGTAGGAAAATCGCGCTCGTACCTAATCTTGAAACCTTCATTTATTAATATAGGTTTTAATTTATATATTTAACATGGCAGAGGAGTTATAGCGAAAGAGGGTCTTACACCATCTACAGTTCCTCCTAATTCTTTTTATATATTCAAGTCTATTGTTTGCTGATACAATACGGTTTCAGGTCAGAAAGGTCAGTCATCCCTTTAGTCTGAGCTTTCCACGCAAAAAAAATCATTGTTCACAGGACATCTGTCAAAAATCCATAGCTAGAAAAAGGGGTTTTCTACCATATTTCAGTCTTTATTTAATACAAAATACAAATGAAATACAGAATAATAGTTTAAAAACATCTCAATCTTGAGTTATGTATTATAATAAAGTTCAACTCAGCTGTTAACGGTTATCATATCATCCGATCCATCATTTATTCTTCAACCCACCCTGTATGATTTGGAAGAAGATCAATAGGAAATCACTATGGATACAGACATCTTCAGACACATTCAGATTCTGTTCAGCGAGTAATAATAGCAACAGTTAAAAATACAACATATGACTCTTGCATTTCAAATGCAGCTAAGCGTGAGTGTCTTTGCCACTCACTCCTGCCTAACCAAAATGCACATCATCTAGAGGGGGTGTTCATGCCTCCGAGACACAGAAGAGAGGGGGATGGACTTTAAAGTACAACACAACCTCAATTCATCACTGTCATTTGACCTGCCAGAGGGAGCAACTAAGCCATGCTTTTCATAGAACATATAAGAATGAGCATGAGTAAATTTGTGATTGGGACCAGGATGGATGTCTTTCAATAGAACATACATTTCCATCAGAAAATAAAAGTTAGGTTGATGTTTCATACCTCTTTAAAAAGGTTGTAAGGCGTTGTGAGTTTAACCTCCTGCCTCCTTCATCTACTATCAGTCAAGGTTGGGGAGTAACACATCATATACATGGACAGTAATCTGATGATTTATTACAAAAAACAATGGTTACTAATTTGTTAGACTCACTGGAGCAAACTCTGAATACGTTTGGGGAAAAGGCATCCTGATTGTGAGACATGCATGGAAAAATCATTTTAAACATCTTGATGTAATGTTTGGTTGTACTACACATGATGATAATGACAATGACTTACAGTATGAATTTTGGAGGCAAAGTAGGCTTAATTCAAAAGTTACTGCAAGCAATAGAGATATTGGATTAGTGAATTTGGGAAATCCAGCGGCTTATGTCGCTCACTACAAATTTAAGCCGGTAACAAGTAATCTCTAACAGATTCAATTTTGAAAGCCGCTCTCCCAAATCGAGCATCGCTAAAAAAAGCAGATATGTGAAGGTGCATCCTGCCTGAGTCACCCTATCCGTTCCATTTCGGTATCCACCCACTGTGTCTTGTACAAGAGCTGCAGCCCCTTCAAGTTGAAATGAAGTCAAATGTGTGACTTGTTTTAGCCAAACGGAGTTCACTGTGGTTTCTTGTTGCATTTAATCACCTATAATCCAAAGCGGTGGACACACACACACACACACACACACACACATGCCATGCCAGCGCCTGTTCACATTAGTATGTATGTTTGATTGGACAAGGCACACTGACCTTGCTGTATTAAGGAAGGTTGCGTTCAGTATTCAATTGAGTCTATAAATTAATGGATGGGCGAATGAATTGCTGTGCAACATCACAAGTGGACGGCTCGATGGCTGGGTCAGCTCTCCGGATGAATGAAACAGTGAAGGGGCGAGTGACTGGATGCTCATAAGGGCTATTGTGCCTCTGTCTTACACAGCTTCTACTTGTGAAGATGCCTGTTTTTGTCACAGAGCTATGATTCACAGTCTGGCTCTCTTCAGTGATTCATGCAGCAATTTTCCATCTTAGCAGGAGTTATAATCTTCAATCCTAAAAAACATGTTCAAACAAGTGGAACATCATATCATCATATGGGAGACAAAAATCCTGATTTCTACAAATTCTAATGGGAAAAGCTCATAGGTCTGTTTAATTATTAATTGCATGAGGCTGGAGATATGCTTGTTTAGAGTTCTCGGTTATAGTTGCTGATACAGTTGGACCAGTCAGTATGGACTGTAAATGCTCAATCTCAATGGCAAGATTTATCATTCACCCAAATTTTATCAATAATCAGGAGAGTAGTTTCCGAGGTTGTGTGAAATGAACTTGCGGATGGAGACCGATGCTTACTCTCCCTTCCGATTTCGTGGCGCCAAGAGAACTTCTTTTGTTTCCAAATAGTTCCAATTTTTTTTGCAAGATTTGAACAAACGAGTGACATTACCTTGAAGTAAATGGAGCAAACGACCTTGTTTGAAAATCGTTTTATTGTCAACTAGATAAGATCTTGGAAGGCTTTTTTCACTTGATGTAAGACATGCAATTTTTAAAACATAAAGTAAGAAGTATATGTCTATCAAGTTTTGAAGTTTTAAATAATCACCTTTCTGTCTTGCTAAGTTTAAAAACAGTAAAAACATTTTTGACTAGTGACTAGTTTGAATTGATAGATAGCATTGGGTTTATAAGACATTCATAACTGAGATTATTATTAGATCTATCCAGATTGATTCCTATTTGGAATGTCAACAGTTACTTCCATAGTTTGGGAGGTGGCGGAACCTTAATGAATGTCTGGATCCTCTCGTCAACTGGGAACATCTCGGCAGAGACGCGCTCTGAATTTTTTTTGACATCCTCGCTTTAATTGACTCACAGTTTCACCTCTATGCCACAAATGACATAGACGCTACGTGAAAGCTGACATTGAGGTTAAATAAGCATTTACTGCATGTATGTTTTTACAGTATGTAGATCTTATTTAACCATCTATTTGTCAATTTGCCTTTGTTTTCAATTATGTAAAAAAAAGTTAACATTATAAAGTATTTTGATAATGAGATAGATGTTGACTAACTGCATTTTAAATCATTGTTTTATCAAAGCAGATTTATCATAGCTTTGCAAAAAAAAAAAAAAAAAAAAACATCCAGCAAGCGAAGTTGGCACATCTCCAACTGCTGCTAGGTCCATCTGGATGGATTACCATCAGATTCTCATTTGCAAGTGAAAGAGCAAATCTTTCCCATAATCCTTTGCTGCACTTCCCCAATAAACACGGGCATATTAGCCACAAAGCTGCTGTTGCTTCCCACCTCCTTGACATTTCCCTCGCTTTATGTGCTAAAGTGCCCCGGTGCCTAATCTCCCATCATGCTGCGATGCTCTTTTATCACACACTGTACTCCGGTGTACAGCAGCTTCCGGCCACATCTTTCATTCTCATGTTTTTTTATCCTCTGCCTCTGTCTTGCCTTGTCCTCCCTCCCTCTCATCCTGCTTGTGCTATCCAGCGGTGTCATATACCCCCAGTTACAAGAAGACTCCACCTCCCGTGCCCCCGCGCACCACCACCAAGCCTCTTATCTCTGTGACAGCCCAGAGCAGCACAGAGTCCACCCAAGATGCCTACCAGGAGGGCAGGCACCCGCGCGGCGGCCTGTGGGCCACCGACAGCCTCGGCCGCGCCATCTACAACTCCACCGACAGCCTGGACAGCGCCAAGGCCGTCACCATGGCCATGGAGTCGGCGGCAGGCAAGAGGCACGCCTCCTTGGGCAGCCACACCTCGGTCCAGACGTGCGACAAGGCGGTGCTGGTGTCCAAGGCCGAGGAGTACCTCAAAACCCCGCGCTCCTCCATCGGGATACAGGTATGCTGTCTGTTCCTTAACTCTCACACCGATCTCATCTGTCTGCTTACATCTGGCGCCCGCTGAAAGGATAATTCCCATTCGTTTGTTTTTTTCCCTGTGATATTCAGATGGTTAATTGGTCTGACAGTTGTCTAAAAAGCAGGCGAAAATGGACTCCAAGTGATTGGAAGAACATCTGTCATGGCTCTCAGTAAAATCACTTTGAAATTAACTTAAGCTTTTATAAAATGAGGAAAACTACAATGAAGAATCTTAATGTTGGTAGTTACAGCTATAGCTCTCACACTGGTTTTTAGACTACTTTCAGGCCAAAGAGCCATTGGACTGTTACATGAAAACAAGAATAGGTGTCCCTAGTGATAGCTGGGCCGTTCTGGCTGTGCCTCCAGGCATGTGCACTTCAAAATGTTCAACTCTCAATGTGTTCGGCAAAAAATTTGGGACACAATCACTGCTGGAGAAATAGTCAGTGTGCTGTTAGCAACTTTGTAACTGTGATTTGGAATATGTAGTAAGAACCACATAAGTTATGTCTTTTTCTGGTATCTCATCCTCTCACAATCAAGGAATTGTTATGTAATTATATTTATGTGACATCATATTTTTGCATGTTTCATTTCTCTGAATCCACTGAAAATCCACTCAAAAACACTTCTTGCGAGCAGTCTGTCAAAACAAGTCGTTAACTTGTTTGTTCCAACAAGTGAAGAGATTTCAACTTTTTTAGTCACAGAAAACACATTTTAAATTTGAATTACATGAGAACTAATTTTGTAACAACAAACCACTTGAATTGTTGGTTATAACACAGAGTTATCATACATGCATCATAAGCACATTGTAATTACATCATAACTGTCATAATACACTATAATGCATCATGAATGTATCATGAGCAGGTTATGAGTCATAAGTAATATGTTATCCTCTGGGGCCTTTATATATGTATTTGATTATAACATCATGCACACATATGCACACATTAGAATTACATCCTGGTGGCATCAGAAAATGTCATAATACACTAGAATGCATTATGAATCTGTTATGACCAGGTTATGACACTATTATAAGTCATGTATTTACCATTGGGACCTATATCTTTCTTTTGTTTAGAAGACATCAAATTGAGAATTAGCTGTGTGCAAATAATGGCTTAATATACAGTGAAGACAAAGAGGATATAAAAAGAAAAAAGACCACAGGAATTATGAGCCATGGGATCGTTTGTAGTTCAGAAGTGCATGACTGCTAATGACAGGATCCATAATCTTTAAACTCATCAATAAATGTCTCTAATTTCCCCGTCCTCTTGGGGCATAATCATGACAGGCATGTTCTGTCCTGACAGCTGACTGTAAAACTGCTCACAGCTCATGTCAACCTGGCAGCCCGCCCTCAGTCATGAAAGTTTATGAGAATGCCACCAGACCAAATAGAGTCATAATATCATGCAGACCTATCTGGCATCCCCACCATAATAAAGAAGATACTGTCCCTTGCCATCTTGGCCGATGAGCCGAAATTGCTTTGCTCCCGGAAACATTTTTTTTTTATTTGCCCTTTGTGTGGGTGTAAGTCGGAGTGAATGTAGGGCAAAATTATTTTTCACACATTTTCACACATATCTGGGCTTTAATAAAGAAGGAAGAGCTGCTAGAGAAGAACGGTATCAAATTGTTCGACATAATAATTGTTAGTGATTATTATTTATAGCTGTAAATTGATTGCTTTATCATTTTTACACTGGCCACAAAAGCGTAATAATGAGGAAAAGTGATTTAAGCCTACTGGATGCTGTGGATATTTACTTTATAGAACATACTTTTATTTTATAGCCTAGGCTTAAATCACTTGAAGCAGATTTCGACCACACAAAACATATTTCACAAGTAGAGTAATTCTTTCAGTGCCCTGGTATTATGTCCTAAGACTGTTGTAGGTATAAATCTGGCTAGTGGCATTTGTCACACCATCCCCTCTCTTTCTCCCATCTTCATGCTTCTCGCTTTCATATGCTGTCTAATAAAGAATAAATGCAAAAGAATAATGTCTAGAATTGAAGAAATAATGCCATTTTCAATATGGATCCTCTCTCTCTTGTGATAGACAGTCCACCATCATCATCATCATCATCATCATCCTCCTCCTCTTCACTGTCATCTGTATCATCAACACATAATAGCACAATATTTATCATTCTAGTCTATCATCTCAGGTCAGTAAATTCATCTTTGCCATTTGATCTAATATCTATCGGGTATAATGTATAATATAATCTATTTGATATAATTCAAATATGTGTGTGTGTGTGTGTCTGTGTGTGTGTGTGTGCACGGGGATATAGAGAGGGATGGACCACATAAATGCCATCACTTGTAGGAAGATTCTGTCATTTGTTGAGGGTCAGTGGCTCAGAGGACAAAGCAGGAACCTAATCTGTCACCGTTTACAGTACAGCCCCCCCCCCACACCCCCATTTCTCTCCATTCAAGTCTCTGATTTGATCTGTTGATGGTTAACGGGATGCCTTGACATTTTAAGAAGTATCTTGACATATTGAATTTTAGTCTGTTATTTCTCTCCACTTGCTCTTTAGGTTTGTGTAGCTGACAAATTATTTTGTCTCTATTGACATCTGGCAGATTTTAGGTCTAACCCTAACCCTTCATATACCGTCTCAAGGAAATTAAAGGTGCTATATGTAGCATTTTAACATCAATAAATCATTACCACAATAAATTTGAGACATGAGTATAATTACTGTAAACAAACAAGACCATTGCTGATAAGATTGTCAGCCTCTACCAGCCTCTATGCTGCATTTTAAATGTGTGACACTGGGTCAGATTTCATGGGAAATCTGCTGGATTGCTTTATGGCACAAATGGAGAAGTAATTCACAACTTTATTCCCGTTCCACTATTCTAACTGCATAATCTTGACATTAGCTTCCCTGGTCTGAATGCGTATTTGGCTGTTATGAAGGCTGTTATTGGCTCTTCTCCTCCTTCAAAACAATCAGAGCGACACCAGGAAGGGGAGTAGCAACATCTTCTTTGTGACAGGCAGTGGGGTTTATGGGAAATGTGTTCTTAATTTTGAGAAACACAAAATGCTACATGTAGCACCTTTAACATATACTGTACATGGAAAGCAAGCTTTGGAAAGTAACCCATCATAACTCAAAATACAGGTCTTTTTTACTTGAGTGTTTCCAGACCTTTCCACCAAAAACAAAACTTTTGCAGCCTCAGAGTACAACTAAAACTCTTGAATAGATGTTATTATGGATTGGTCTCTAACTGAAAAACAGCTTTTTGGCATTGTTAAGAGTCCTCATCAAAACCAGTGGGTCCAGCAATCTTGTTGCTAGCTGAAAGACAAAAATTGAAACTTTAATCCAGTGTGTGATAAGTGAGAAATGTCTGGCGAATAAACATTTAAAAATAAAAAACTCCTAAATGTCAAGCTGTCCTTCTGAATGGTTTAGTAATGTGTTGTGTCTGCAGAATCCTGTTGTGAATGACGTTAATTGGACGGAGTGCTGTTGTCTGTGTTTACCAGGTGGAAACTGTGACAGACTCCGAGTCTGAAAGTAAAGGCCTTCCTCAGTTCCATTCTATCGGGATCCAAGTGGAGGATGAAAAACGGTACGTGGCACAAACAGGAAGAGCACAACGTACACAGTGCACGCTTGTTTTCACTCAGTGTATTTAAATTGATTTGGCTTTATTCTTGTCTCACTGCCTTCATGTGTGTGTTGAGGCAGTTTTTTTTTAAATGGAAATATTCAGCCATACTTGGAAACTAGTTTGTGAAAAGGAAACATTTACTAAACAATAATGGCCAAAATGTCTGTCTGTCTGTCTGTCTGTGTGTGTGTGTGTGTGTGTGTGTGTGCGTAGACACATTCTTGTGAACACAATCACTCAAGAACAAGACATGATAGAAACTTAATGCTTTCACCACAGTTTCCCCCTATAGAGTAGATCATCTAATTAGCTTGCTGCATAAATTTGCACATTAATGAGGAAAAACTGACTTTCTTGAAACTACTTTAACTCCTTAATGCTTTGAGATACTGAGTTCATGTTAATACCGCCCATGTGTTAGGTGAAGACAAGTATGTTGACATAGTAATATTTGCTTATTAATGCATTAATTGGCTTAATCAATGACCTCATTAGCATAACTGGCTATATTTCATATATATTATGGTGATTATGTTGGGAAAGTAAGCAACTCAAATGCCTCTTGTACTCTATTGTTCTCAGGTCAGTACATTTGAAGTTGATTTGTTTCATTATTGTCCCTCCTGACTCTCTTCACATATTCATGTGGGTCTTTTCAGGCACGGGCGGTTCAAGCGCTCTAACAGCGTGACCACCGCGGTGCAAGCAGACATGGAGCTGGAGGGCTTCCCCTCCATGGAGGACAAGGGCCTGCAGTTCGGAGGGGCCTTCGGCCGCCACTCTGAGCCCAGCACGCCCACGCAGTACGGGGCCATCCGCACGGTGCGCACCCAGGGCCTGTTCAGCTACAGGGAGGACTACCGGCCTTCCAGCGGGCCCCCCAGCCCCCAGCCCGACCCCTGGCTGGTCGAACCCAGCCTGGAGGGCCCCGAAACGGGCCGAGTGTCCCCCCTCCGCAGGGACGGCAGCTGGTTCATGCAGCTCCTTCACAATGAAACCAAGCGGATGGAGGGATGGTGTAAAGAGATGGAGAGAGAGGCGGAGGAGCATGACCTGTCGGAGGAGAGTGAGTGTCCTGAGGGTAAAACATACTCCATACTTGTCAAAGCAGGAGCTGCTTTTGTTGCCTGAGATCACAGATGCACAGAAGTCTATGAGAATGATTTACAATCAGGGGACCTCTAGTTTTAGAGCATGCAGTGATGAGATTACCAAATAATAATGTATGCTAACAGTTTGTTTTAAGCATGAGATGTGCCTCCTGTATTTATGCTACATCAGTGTGTTTTCTATGAAGGTATTCTAAACAGCATATTCACTTTTTAGAGGAGTTTAAACCACATTCGATTGAGGAAAGTACTGAAAATTCACACCACTCTTTTTGAGTATATAGGGCCCCATTTACATGTTACATCAAAATCACAATACAGATAGAAAATGTATTAATTCTGTCTCTGTGGATCCAAAACACAGGTGTAAATCTTGCACTGAAATCTGATTTTTCCAAACTCTTACAAAGCTTTTGGTTGTTTTAATGCCTTATCTAAACACAATATAGATGCATATTTTACCTATATTGGAGTTTTAACACCAGGTCAGTGGGGCCCAAGTCAGTTATTTTATCAAAACACAGAATCATAAAGTGCGTTTTTGTGACCACATTGCATCCTAGTGAAAAACAATGCTCAACACGTTGACGTTTGACTTTTGCCAAGCAGTCAGTGGTGAGATCAGGATGTCTGTGTGTGTGTGTGTGTGTGTGTGTGTGTGTGTGTGTGTGTGTCTCCTCCAGTCCTAGGGAAAATCCGGAGTGCGGTGGGCAGCGCTCAGCTCCTCATGTCTCAAAAGTTTCAGCAGTTTTACTGGCTGTGTCAGCAGAACCTGGTAAGTGGACAGTAACAGCCCCTGGTGAAGGATCTCTGTATTTGTGAATAAGAACGTTGTATAGACCCACATGGTGCTAAAACATGTTCTCATGGCTGCAGTGAGAAAATAAATCCGGTGTTACTGTAAACTTGTTGATGGGCTTTTCTGTCTCGGAGATTTGAGAAAGTGCCGGCCCCGAAGCCGCACTTGCACCTTCCAGAAATACACCGGCGGGATCGATAGCGAAACAGTCCCTCCACTGCTATTGACCCCGCAGTAAACGAAAGGGGAATTACAATGGGAAGCGGAGCACCTGTGTTCAAACTATCCATTAATGCACAGAGGCAGCGGTTTGAATAGGATCTCGGAGTTTGAATAATGGACTGCCACGCCGCCTCATTGTTCGGGCCTCATGTCACGTCGAAGAGAAATTCTCACATTTTCCGATGCTAATTATTCACAGAGTCAGCACATATTAGGAAAGGCTAGTGTCACGAGTGGGAATGCTTCCTGAGATACAGCAGAGAGAGAGACAGTGAAAGAAAGACACAGACAGGCACTTAATCACACCTTTCCAGAGCATGGCTGGCTTTTTCAGTGAAATGCAAAAACCTTTTGGAGGCGTTTGTGAATTCAGCCCACATGTGTTGTTTTTTTTCTTTTTGTCTGAGCGCGGCGTGTTGCTCTCTTTTGGATGCTTTTGGGGCGTTTCTCTCTCCCTCTCTCCCCATAGATAATGGGATGATGGATTAAGTCCAACATTGGTAGTGACAGGCCGTAGATTGCCCTGAGCTTTCAAACGTGTCTGAGCGAGAAAACAACTCTGTTTCCCTGCCGGACAGAGGAAGAAGTGCACGGAGCATCTCTAAACAGCTCCGGACGTGCTTTGAAGTTTGACAGAGAGGCGTTGCGTAACATTAGCCCAGAACGTTCATGTGTATTAGGGAGCAGACATGCATGCAGATGGGGCTATGAAGTGCCATGACTTGCAATTAAAGATTAAAGTAATCCTCCGCAACGTTTTCATATAAATAAATGTCTGATGTGCTGCTGTCTATTGCCGCTTGATAAAACAGTAGTGATTCAATCCAGTTCATGAAAGCTTTAACATTTGCTGTTCTGAACACCCGGTCTGAGGTAGAAAAGTCCTCTGGTGCACAGTGATGCAGCAGCAACAGCAGCAGGTTTGTTTGTAATAAACAGAAGAAGAACTGTGTGAACTGTGAAGAAGAACTGTGTTAGCATGAGCAGTGATGGCCACCATGACTGAACAAAAGAAACCCAAACTTCTCAAGGAAAAAGATGTCACAGTACTGGACACACTGTTTGACTCAACTTCTCCACTGTACATGGCCAGAAAAACAACTTTTAATAATTGTTAAGACTAGATCCCCTCTGCTGTCATAAGAATGATGTCATGAGAGGTTATTTAAGGGCCCAGAAAACTGGCTGATCACTTTCATTTGAGGTTATGAACCAATGTTGGTGCTTTACTGCCACACAGTGGTGGGAATGGTGAAGTGGGAAATCAGACTTGGTTTAGAATATGATCTGGCAATACGTGCTTCATATTTTCCAGATCATATTGGAGATTATTCAGTTCAGTTGATGTTATGTTGACATATCCATACTGAAATCTGATATTTCTGTCATACATTACTATAGATCAGGGTTATTATAGCTTTGGATTTTTCATTAGTTTTTATTTTTATGTAGTTTGCATTTTTTTTAATCTCAATTTCAGTTTAGTTTTCAGTCGGGTTTGGTAGTTTTAGTTTATTTTTTATTTTTTATCAAATGTTTAGTTTTAGTTTTTGGTATTTTTAATAGGGGTGGTATAATGATAGAAATTCAGAACAGATTAGTTCAGAATATTTTCTATGTTTGCAACAGGTATTGTGTAATACATGCAATAAATCATAAATTCTAATAAAATCTATTTACATACATTTTTCAATTAGAGTTCAGTCAAAATTTAGTTAGTTTTACAAGTAGACAAGATAGTTTTAGTTCAGTTTTATTTTTTTCACAAAGCCTTGTTTAAATTTTGATTTCAGTTTATGATTATATTTTTTAACACCGAGTTATCATTTTAGTTTACAATAATAACCTTTCTGTAGAAAGCATGGCTGAAGCGCAGTGTTCACTGTATGGGATTTGATCAAAAAACCATATTCAATCATTGTACATCGATTCTTTCCTGCTCCTTACCGTCACCATGGTTAACTCCTCACCTCCCTGCAGGACCCCAGTGCCATGCCCAGACCCACATCTCAGGACCTGGCTGGATTCTGGGACCTCTTGCAGCTTTCCATCGATGACGTCACTGCCAAGTTCGACGAGCTGCAGCAGATCAAGAGCAACCAGTGGCAGCCGGTGGAGAGCCCAGAGAAGAAGGTACGACCGTGACATAAACGCAGTGGCTGCTTCTGTCCACCAAACTTGATGGAATACATTCATACGTTTTTGAGATATCCTGCTGACAGACAAATTAACTAGCAGAGGTGTTTTAACAGGCTTTTTTTTACAGGGTTGACACGTGGATCAGAGCAAGGACCCTTTGTTTTTTTTACCGACCTGTCACCTTATGATCATTTTATGACTGATCAGAAGGCCAGTTTCCCACCAATATAATAATATAAAGTCTGCTGATATGAATATGTGATTGGGAACCTAAAAATAAAAAAATGAAAAATCAAGGTTGAATTGAAAGTATGCTTGAATGAAAAAAGTGCATCAGTATTTCTTTCTTAAAAGACCATAAACCTACAATTACAGATAATTTCAGTGCAGGTGCTGGCGCCTTTTACTAATGTAAAAGTCAAGTGGGTTTTTATTTGGCACATATCCACAAAACTGTAGTGAGGGTTAATAATACACTGTTCCATTGGCACTTTTCTCACGCAATCAGCTTGTTTGGAGGATACATTGCTCTGATAATAGGCCTCACACTTTTTCAATTTAACTGATTGAGTCATGCCATTCTGTGTACGAAGGAGCGGAAGTGGCCACCACCTCTGCCGAAGAGGCCAGCCAAGGGGCGTGGCGGCGTGACGCGGGAGCGCTCTCTGGACCTGCAGGACCGCCAGCGGCAGGAAGCCCGCAGACGCCTCATGGCCGCCAAACGGGCAGCTTCTTTCAGACAGAACTCAGCCACAGAGAGGGCAGACAGCATCGAGATCTACATCCCCGAGGCCCAGACGCGGCTTTGAGGTCCACGGATTCATCCCCGGCTCCTCTTCCCCCCCCAGCTCCACCCAACACCAGCTAGTGGCGTCACACCCAGCCTCCTTCCTCCTCCTATATCACTGTCAGCGTCTCTCACTGCTCGTTGATCTTGTCATCTGTTGCCATTCTCTGGGTCGTCCCTATTGAAGCTACACTAGGCAAGGTTTTTATGTAAAAATACACCTGGCCTAAATCACAAACTGGGGCTGCAATAGAGAAGAGTGTCCCATCCCCACTAATTGAGACCTTCACCACATTTACCCAAATTAAATTCTGGTGTTGGGTATTGACACTTAAGAGCAAAGTACAAACTGTCTCATAAACAGCAGTGACTGAGCACTCTGTCCAGAGAAAGCTGGACTCACCAACATTAGATCTTTTGCCTCTCTTGTCTCTTTGGTATCCTTTGTTAGAAAGCATCACAGACCGGCCAGGTTGGTAAACATGAGCATGTTGTGTGCAGTTTACTGACATCACGTTACAGGATTTGTGGGTATTAAAGGTCAAACAGTTTTCAGTTACCTGTCGCTGCCATTTGGAGCTGCTAACGTGCCAAGTTGCCTAGTGTAGCTTTAAGACCAAGAGGGACCGTTTGCCGCAGATCCCGTCCCACGAGAATGAGCTGCTACACCCCAGAACAAACATTTCACCTGGAATTAATTTGAGAAAACACATTCATTTGAGTTAGTGATTCCTCTGTTCATAACCATTTTTTTTTTTTTAATCCAGTCAGCTTTGAAAAATCCAGAGTTTTTCCATTGCTGCCATTGCCCCCGGGCGAGTAAGGGTAATTCTGTACTTTCCCACCATATTCAAAGGGAATCACAAAGTGCAACTTTTCTAAAGAGTCTCTCACCAGCAACAGTGGTCTCGGGCTAAAGCACCCTGTGTAAAGGACTTGAACAGCGGCAGTAGAGAGCTGTGTTTGCCCCAGAATGTATCTGAGCGAGGTGGAAAGGCCTCTGAAACAGCATGTTTATGATCTGCACACTGCTGAAAGGAGTACAGATGAAATGATGGTAGATGGGTACAAACTTCTCTAGACAGGGAGGAACACCCTATCTTTTCTATGGAGGAGGGTAAAAACTGGTACTGCTCATTGTCAAGTCTGTTTATTCATTTCCTGGTAAGTTTGTGGTTAAACAGCTAGAATTGAAGGGGATAAATTCTGTTTTAGTTTTTTTTACCGGGCATGCTGCAGCTGTTGACCAATGTTGCTGAGAATGAGATCTGAAAAAATGGCTATGAATCCTAGGCTAACATTTCAACATTTATTCATTTTCCATTCATGTATTACCATCACTCTTAGGACTAGACATTTTAAGATATGTGTGTTATTTGCTGCTGGATACATTTCCATTGCAGAACAAATATGAATTATTAACAAAAGACAGTTTTGCGCAGCCTGGAAGAGTTGACTGTATCAAACAATGCATTTTGCACCTTATAATATTCATGTTTGTATTTCCAAGGGAAATGTAGTTTATGAAGCTCATGTGATATTGTTGCAGTTGAATTGCAAGGACAGATATGGAAAATTTACTACAGAACATGACATTAATCTATAGTTCATATGAATTGCACCTCATGTGTTGTTTGGTTTTCATTTCTTTCTGATGGCATTCAAGCCTCGATTAACTACAATTGTGATGCTAAGACTTTTAATTCTACTTATCTATCATATGACCAACATCACAATCTACAGTATACATTTAGTATTTATAGTTTAACAATTGTGGGTTGATTTGACAGTGGAATGGTCCTGCTTATTAAAGGGTGTTTCTTAGCCAACAGAAACAATGTCTCATCACCCAAAGGGACCGCATCCAACCTTTTGTTCCAAGTGGCGCATAATGAAGTACTTTCTGTTGTTATTTTGATCTGCTCACGTAGTCTAGGAAAGACAGGTGCAAATGACACTTTAACAATATTCAGTTACTATAGTAAATGGTGCTGCTTTTTACTCTAAAACTGTTGTCCTTTACCCAGTCCTATGTGCACGCACACACACACACTCAAGGACTTTTTAAACAGAGATTTATTAATATGGTGCCCATTGTCTCTCCAATGAGTTGCGGTCGATTGTGACTTTAGAAAAGATCATCTTTGCAATGCTCTTGGCCTCAGTGATGTAAATGAGGAGACGGTATTATGGTTTAACTCCCTTTCCAGACATGCAAAGAGAAGGTCAGGGATATTTATTTATCTAATGGGAGAGATTGCAGGCTTTGACATTCCACCAACCTTAAAGTGAATAGTAATATGCCCACCCTGAGCCAAGGGCATACTGGTATTAGCTCAATATACTGTACTGTACCTGTCCATATTTTATACTGCACCGACGATGATTCACTAACATTTGCAATACATTCCCATCCATCCCCCATTTACCAATCTAAACACAGCTGATGAAGACAAATGTTGATGTAGGGCCACTCGAATTATGCTGCAGTACAATGTTAAATGCTACCCATGTTATTGTAATTAGAAGGATTTTAGTGTGGGACAGCGGTCTGTGCAAGTACCTGGACAGTTGATAATTTGCCATTTCTCCTGCAACTGTTTTGTTTCAGGTAGTGAGACGGACTTGTTGAAAGAGATTAAGGTGTCGTACATCCAGCTTGCATTGAAGCTTGCATTTGTCTGACCAACAGCTGGCGTATTTTGTTTTTGTGACATCTGTGCATCAGTGCTGAATCTGAAACCCTTATTTTACCAGACAGCCTTAACCAAAACACTCATGAATGTAGAGCCCCTAACAATGCAAAAAAGGTCCCAGGAAGGACGCGAACAGGCGCTGAAAGCCCAACTCAATTGGACTTCCAGTTGAGCATGCAGGAAATAGAAGGCAGGTGAGAAGTGGCTCCCAAACTTTTAGCGTTTTGTTAAACTGTAGTTAGTTTTTTGTGTCTCAGATGTATTTTATTAGAAACAAAACTGCAACGTACGAGGAGGAAAAACTTGTCCAAACCAACGAGCATCCATGTCAATTCTAACCAACCCGTGTCCTCGCCAAGTCAGACAGATACCACTGCAGACATCATGTGTCGCAACCCAGTACTCTATGATTTGGAATACCTTTGATAGGCCAATCTGTGTAGATTCATTTTGATTGGCCATGTTTAGTGATCTCAACTTTATAGGGTTGCCAGATGTTCAATATTCAACCAAGTATCTTTCAAATGGTGTGTCCAATATTCAGTCAGAACGCACTATGGCTACAATTCCATTTCATTTAATTAACATTGTAAAGACATAATGACAAAGGCTTTTTCCTGACACCAATCTGGGCTAAGAGTCACTCAGTGTGGATGGGTACCTGGCTGTTGATTTGAGATGAGTAATATATCATTGGGCGGACAGTTTCTCCATATGCATTCGATAGGCTGCTGAGCATGACTGTTTATGAGCGCAATCTTTTGAAGCAGCAAAGGCTACCGAGCGCTACACAAAGTGATGGGGGTCAGAGTTACATTACATTTTGCTGTGAAAAAAATCTGGTGTCTTGATAGGATTCTTTTTGTGGACAGATATCTGCAAAAATGTTCAACATACCGGTTCACCTAGATAAGACAAGCTGCCCTATCAGCTGTTAGTATTGCTGCTGGAGCTAAGCTAGAGATAGGGGCTCTCTTTCTTGCTTTCACCTTCTTTTCCACTTTCACAAGGTAACATTATTAAGTACAAGTATCTACCATGACAGTGATAAGCTTTCTGAGTTGGTGAGCTCACTCTACTTAGTGGTGTTAAACTAGATAAATATGTTTTTGTATTGGTTGGCCCTACTTTGGGCAGGTCTGGTCTAACCAATACAAAGAAATATTTATCTAATTTAACACTAAAAATATTGCTAACAAGGGGATTCATTTCAACACTATTTTAACGGCACAACCAGTAGCCTCTCTTTTATCCAATAGAAAGAGGCGCTTGGATCCAACTTGATGGTAACTTGCAACTAACTTGACCCAACTCCCGTTAACAAGGGCTCTGGAACACTTGCTTTGATGTTTTCATGGAGTAAATCATGGATTATTTTGCATAGTGCACAGCAAAACCTATTCTAATAGCTGCCAAATCGATGTTTTACTTGTTTCCATTTTATCCAATTTGTGCCACACCCATCCTCTTAGTACGAGGGAAATACATTTTTGTTTCACTTCCCCCTTTCTTGTCTTACTTGAACCAAATTGCTTTGAAGGACTTTCTGTATAGTTTGCCAACTCACCATTTGTGCTTGTTATTTAAAAAATTGTTTTAGAGAGCCACTTTCTGTAATAATATTAGCCAGTTAGGCAAAGTCATTGGTGGAAACACATACATACAGTTCCCACAGTCTGGGCAGAATTTAGCTTTTCAGATTTGTATGTCTGTTTTTGTTTTACCACCGGTTTTGGATTTAATGTGCATTTTGTGATAATCTGTGTTGTTGCAGTTTGGCTTGGAGAAGTCATAGTTAGGTTTAACCTGCAAGGTTTTAATTCGGGATGTACAGCCCCAACATCACTTCCACATCCTTTAATACACATCGTTTTAGAGCATTTAGTATGCTGTGTTGGCACAGCATTTGCTTAGAATTTGCATTCTAAGGTTTTTGTCCATCTTAACAACTTAATTTTATAAACTGTATTTCTATACAAAAGAACTGCTTAAAGAGCTAATCGGAAAAGACTGCATAAACTATCATTCTAAATTCAATACAAGGGCTTGAGCTGTTGCAATATTAAAGAACAAGAAAATTCTGTTTACCATCTCAGATACAGATTCAGTCATATCCAAGCAGTATGTTCATACTTGTGACAAGGTCTTCATTTCAAATTCCTGTGGTGTTATTTTTAAACATTACTTTGAACATACTATACGGTATATGCTCCCAGTTGGTAGGATGTTCATTTAATAAACAAGCTTCCATCATCTCTTCCAAATTTAACTTATTTTTTAGGGTGAGCAGAATTGCGTTGTTGACCAAATTTTGGACGTTTCCAACCCTAACCACATCTTTCCAAAATGTCTGAATCTTTGTTGGTTTATACAGAGGACAATACATGTAAGACCATGGCGACCATCAAACCCTATCAGTGTTCACCAATCCTTTCCCATATAGGCTTTTCCTTATTGACAGATTTAAAAATATATCTATCAATTATGGAGCTTTACCACCAACACTTACACAAGCAATCAAATCTTATTTCAAAGAAGTACAAGGATCCCACAGATTGTGACTAATTCTATCTAATTGCCCCCTTAACCAGGAACTAAAAACCAAGTATCAACTCAGTACATTCAGTTTTTTCCTCTTCACAATACTTCTGAAGAGCAGGCTGGCAGTTAATTTTCTAATATCCAACGAATCATAAAATTTACCCATACCTTGGACGTCTCTCTTTCTCCACAATTGGTCATCTCTTTAGATACAGGGAAGGTGTTCCACTAGATACAAGGGCATTATTTGTTTTCACTTTACAGAAGTTTGCATTTGGTGGCACTCAAATTACATGGATTCTTTCATTTTCCCTCCAGTTACTGTAAATACTACTTACTTGCTCACTTTATTTACCTTTGTCATGAGGGACGCGCCAAGGCTGTCCACTGCCCCCATTATTTTTTGCTGTAGTGATTTTTGAATCTTTTTGTGAAGACTTTTTAAATTATTTCTAACTGAGAAGCGGTACATTTCCTGATATTTATTTTTGATTTGGTGTCTTTAATGAATAATATTATACAATTCCAAATGGGAACAGGACGATTTCTGTCAAGAGCTGACAGAGGACTGGTGAGATGGAGTTGTAGACATGGTCATCATCTGCATAGATAGCTATGTCTAATCCAGGCTGGTTTCATTATATTCTGATAATGTCCCAAAATGTAAGCACTGTGATAATCCTTAAACAGATATTACACATATGTATTAGTCCTCACCTAAACAACTTCTTCAATATATCGTCACTAATTCTAGGGACAGAAAAACAAACTTGATGATTGTTGCTGTTCCATCTTTGTTCTTCCCTTGTAGGCTACGTCTAGCGTGACTCATATCATTGCCTTCACTGCTCTTTTGGCCTGGTGGAGAATACTGTTAGCTTAGAAATATCTAACTCCACCTTCACAGTAACTTTATGTAAGTTTGCAATCAGAGGGACCAATGACAGCTTTTCCGAAGTATGGCAACACTTTATGGATTAACAATCTAACTGCTCTTCCACCTGACTGCAAGTCATGCGAATCGAGTCTACTTCCCACAGACTGCATACTGTGATTCCATAATGTTTAGTGGTCAACAATCTGGTACTCTCGTAATCAATCCAGGCTTGCCTCAACAAATCCTACCTACATAGAGTTCTTCGTCTTTTGATTTTTTTTTTTGCACTTGTTTTATTACCTTTCCAACTCGATTAGGCAATTGAAAAGTGAAAGTGGTGGTGATGTTGTATACCCATATGTGGTTGGTTTAGCACAAAAAATCCAACTTAATTATCTTTTCTATTTGGTCAACTAGTCCGTGCTTGACCGTGAAGCCTGACTCAAACCAAGTGGGTGAGAGTAAGAGGGGCAGTAGAATGACAAGGATCGCCATTGAGAATGATGGTCTGTCGTCGTCACCGGACTCAAAACCTCACAGTCACTAGCTTGAATGAAAAATGATGTCACTTACGCTGTTTTGCACCAAAAACGTGCCACTTCAACAAGGCTTATATCAGAAAACGTCCACAAAAATCACAGGGACACCAGCTGCTGCTAGTGATGTACTGCTCCGTGGTACAGTTGCATAAAACACAACTTGTGGATGATAACATCAGAATTCTAGATATTAGGGAAATGTTTTTTGTGGTATCATGTGGGGCTATTGTATAATTATGGTACCATTTTTTTTTGTTGTATACCTTAGGATTATTCGTCATAGCATGCCGCTTCTGATGAAACCCAAACTATTTTTTTTCCCTTCTTTCAGGCTTGTGTCTCATATGTTTTTCCATCACGTTAAGAGGGACTTAGGAGTTTGGCAACTATGTAAATGACAAATCCTCAGGTGCCTTACAATTTGATTCTCATAGGACTTTGTGAATGAATGTTTTGGGTTGAGCTATGTGAAAGGAATGCAACACCTCTGCGAGTGCAGGTTTGATTTATAATACCATTACAAAGGGCTGGAAAGGATGGGTTGGATTGCAGAATTCAAACTAGCAATTTACACTTCTATTTGACCGATTCAAACGTCCTACCATAATAAAACTTCAGCACAATAAAGTTAAGGGGATATCAAAGGATGATTTGATAAAATGAGACCTAAGGATTTCTTTCTTTTACTTGATATTTGGCTATTTTTTCATGACAGTTACTGCCTCTTGAGTTCAGATCATGCAGATGTTTGGATATGATTCACCATAGCACAATGTTGCATTTTAAGTTTGTTTTGTTTTTAGTTTTAACTCAATTGATGACATCAGACAAAGCTCCACTGAAATCATAGTGATTGTTAGGAATTCATTGGCACAGGAAATGCAATGGGCAGGATTATTGTGAATGGATATGAAGGTGTATACCGCGCAGTATCTAGTATGAACTGTATGTGTGTATGCGTGTGTGCCAAACGTACCAGACTGCATGTCAGATCCTTCTCAGCAAGTCATAAAAGATAATGTATTTGAAGGGTTTCTTCTATTTTGCCTCCTAGCTGTGATATTGTAATCTTGTGACATTTTTCTAATGCCTGTTTTGGCATCTCATCTACAGAAACTGGAGACTGACAAAACTTGACCAGCTAAAAAACGTGCAATAGTGTTTCATACAACGACAGGCAGGCACACATACAGCTATTTACCTCACGGTGAAGTATAGGAGTATTTCTAATTTCCACAGGAGCACTTTGTCATGCCTGTGTACTATGCAGCAGTACCTTTTGTGGGGCTGCACAGCTTGCAGGCCCCAGTGCAGATCACCTTTCATTTACACAGCACTGACAGCATAGTGTTCATTGTGCCAGGATGAGTGCTACAGACACACAGAGCCACACAGTATAGTTTGGCTTTGCAGTGAAGATGTATGGAACTTTTGATGTCATCCTCATCCTATGCATGCCACACCGACACTAACTCATTCAGATACAGTTTGCCCATTGCCACTTCATTCCCAGATTTACTGTATGCTGGTTGATTAATTACATAATTTAAAGAAAAGTTGGCTAACATAGGACTCTAAAATGATTCATATGGATGTGATAAGTGGACCCCTTTAAAGCGGTCAGTTTTCGTAAGGTTTTGATTTCTTTGCTCCTGTTGAGTCACTACTGAATCAAGATATGAATTATTTAACGCTTTTTACAACACAGTTTGTGGCACCATATTTTGGACTAACATTGTTGTTTGATAGTTGTCCTAAAGATAAACCTCAGCGAAGTCAGTATAGGTGCTGAAATTAATCGACCTCTCTCCTTGTACTTTTCCTAAATTTGCAATTTTTTGTTAATTCTGACAATCGGCACACACCAAAAGCATCAAATGCACGCGTGCCCGTGCACAGACACACACACACACACACACAACACTACACACTACCACAGCAGTGACAAAATATATCCTCAAGAAGGAGCCCTGAATTCCCCTAAACTTGAGGATCTCTCTCCAGTACAAGTCCTTTCAAATAAGACCCCCGTCAAATTTTCAATGAAAACTTTTCTCCTTGTTTCTGATGCAGTTGCACTGCAAAGATCTCTTTCTATTGCTTGCTCTCTCTTCTCATAAAGCATGTGACTTTTAAAGACATAGATTAGACCAATGTTGTCACGAACCAAATATCAGTCATTAACAATGATATGACATATGACATATGGACTGAGCAATTATGGACCATATTTGATATGATGCTTACATGAATACCGGACTGTACCAGAGTACATGTGCTCCTCTAGCAATAAGCTTCATTCAGATGGTGGACTCATCATGCTCTGTAGACTTCTGACAAACCCAAAATACTGTTAAGCTGCTGAGCTGCTTAAACAGACATTTTGTTTTGTTTAGGCCGTGATAAACAGAAAACCTTGTGAGGCAAAGCTATTGCTTACAGTTATGATCGATAATATTTTGTCCTATTTTCTTGTCCTTTTATGTTATTCAGGTTGGTTTTGTCCCATTTTTTTGCCAATCCCCATGCCTGTTGTAGGCAACATGCACCTACAATGCCCATGAACAGTATTATGGGTCTTAGTCAATCTGAGTCAGTCTACATACATTGTAGTCAGTGGCAGTACTGACTGTCTCTGCAGCATTTGCAAGACACATTCATAATTCAACTGGAATATAGGGCATATGTATGCCCACATTTGCATTTTTTTGCATTGTTTGGCGTTAGAAGCTACTGCAAGCCTCCCTGGGAAGAGAAAGGTTCCTATACCTGTGCTGTTGTTTTTGTTGAAATGTTTTATGAGGAGAGAGAGCAGTCACAATTTTGTTTGCCTTTGGTGGAGAAATGTCTTGTGTTGTGGCTGTGGGTACAAATGGCAAAAGGCCTCTTATGGGTTTTGGAATGTGACATGAGAAACATTTGATAGCATAAAGGTAGATGTTTAGCTTAAAACTATTTTGAATTGTTAGATATATCAATAATGAGGATGAATATAATGCCAAATATTCAGTATTTGTACAGAAATATACATATATAAATATATAATATATGCCTACTTTAAATGGAACTATTTTCCGCTCTTGACCATGTTTCTGTTGTTTCACTTTTCTTTGTCAACATTATTTTATAAGCTCTTCAGATAGCATGCAGGATAGTGAAAATGAATGTATTATTTGGTGTTTCATTGCTGTTCAGTATTGCAGCATTCTACAGATCAATTTGTGTTTGTATGATTCATTTGCATATTAAGCTAAATATTTGATTTCTATATTTGTTTATCTAGAAATGAATTGTAAACTTTCTTTTCTAAATGCAACATTTTGAAAAGGTTTGAACTATTTATATCATTTTATTATTTCCCTGCTTTATCAATGTGGTTCAGTATATTTTGCCTCTTTGAAGTACTGCTATCAACCATCAGTTGTAAATAATTATGCAAATTAAACTTTTTGAAGAAAACGGCAAGCTTGTCAGAGACACTATTTTAATTTAGCAATGAAAATATTGGAGCTTCCAGAAGGTGCAGTGATGCAGCTGCACCACAGAGTGGAGCTGATAAAGTAAATAAGTCATATAGAGGCTTTGCAAAAGACTTGCAGTAGCCAAATGTGAGTAAGTCATCAAGTCAATTTTATATCAGATATAGGTTATAACCTACGACAATACACTTGATGTTGTAGCATATAGATTTTAAATGTAGTCTACACTTTCTTTGTAATACTGCCATTTGAGTAGAGCTGTGACTGGTAGGCTGCCTTGTGGTTGTAGGCTGGTGTGTAATGTCGACCCAGCTGACCACAGTGTTTCTATAGATATGAAATTGGTATATCATACAACAGACATACAGATCTAGTTAAGGTGGGACTCCATCAGGTCAAAAGTTATAGATTATAATATTGTTGAATGTAAATGTCAGTGCAACATTGGTCATTTTTTGTCCCAATGAAATAAGTTTAACTCTGATCAGCACAGACAAGAACGGCGAGGAAACATTAAACTGCCATACATGCAATATTTAATGTTATTGATTGGTAAAAAAAAAAAGACATCAGCAATATACTTGCTGAATGGTGAAGAAAAGCACGATCTAGTTAATTTTGCAGTAATGCTTAATTAATTTTTGCATATGTTGCTTGCAACCATTTCTCCTTCAGGTGTGATGTAAATAGCAAGCATTGGCAAACATTCACATCTCACAAGGCTGCCAATCAATCCCATGGGCTCTGCATGGCAATCGCTGCTAGAGGGAAATAATAGAGATTACACAGCACAAACAATAATGGAGAACATCTACAATAATCAGTGAGAAAACAGTCAAGTAACTACTGATTTTTAACTAGACTTACATATTTTGCCAAAAATGATCATTCTGAATCCCTTCCTGAAAGAACTGTAAAAGAATGCATAGATGAAAGGATTGAATGTTGAATTGAAATAAGAAATCCACAATAATATTTCATATGAGTACTGGGGTGAAGCGATATCAGAAAAAGCTTCTCTGTTGCCAATAATGAAAGCTGGTGCCCAACATACAAGGAAACAGCCAGTGACCATAGCCAGGCCTTTGACGGCCTTTAGCTCCTTCTTGCTGATAGATGCTTGAGCGATCCTGCATGCTTGTCTCTGCGCTACCTGCAGAATCTTCAGGTATATGCAGACCATGATGATTGTTGGGAAATAAAATGAGAATAGTGAGTAGATGGTGGTGGTAGTCGCACTGAAAATTATAATACATCCCAGTTTACATGAATCATATTTACGGGAATTCTCTTCAGTTGCACCAAGGATTGTCACATAAATCCCTCCCAGTCCAAGTAAGATACAAACAATCCAACAGGTTAGGGTCATAATCAATGTAGTTTGGCCAGTGATCCTACTACTGTATAGCAGAGGATGGTAAATTGCATAATACCGGTCAATTGAAATGATAGACAAATGTAAAATTGATAAAGTGCTCAGCATAAAATCAACGCCAGTGTGGATCTGACAGAAAACGCCTCCAAAGTACCAGCATCCGTCAATACTGCGCACCGCACTAGGAGGCATTGTTAAAATCCCTACCAGGAGGTCTCCCGCCGCCAGAGACAGGATGAGATAGTTGGTGGGAGTGTGGAATTTGTTCAAGCAAACGATGGTTACGATGACAAGAAAATTCCCGCACACCGTTAGAAAACACATGAAGCATAAGAAGAAATACATCAGTCCCCGCACTGACACTGGCCAGATTGTTCTTAAGCAGGAATCGTTCACCGACCCAAAACATAAACTCATCTCCCCAACAACAGACATTTTCTTACTTCTTTTTGTTCTCATGTTCTGCTGCCGACAGTTTTATCTGAAATAGATAAAAAATATCTTTTAGCTTACATGGAAATTCTCAAAAAATATATATACTATGTCAGCATTTGATGCAGACATAATATATTACGAAAAACAGTACTTGTACAATAAGACACATGGACTTAAGGATACCATGTCCATTACATAAAATGGTCTTGCACTTTGGCATATGAAATAAAAACAAACAAGTACATCATTAATCATCCTGCAAAATAAAGCAGGCAGTATAATGTATCTATACTACATATAGTGTTTAATTGATTATTTTCTTTCTCTAGGATTAAATCTATACAGGATATATATCACATACACTATATGATATAATGATAATACTCACCTGTCAGCCAGTGTCAGCTGATATAAGCTTAGGTCAGGTCTTGTGTATTTGCAGGCTTGGACTGACTTTGTTCAACTCTGGACCTCTAATATTTATCAAGCCCTCACCTATTATAAAACACTTCATCTCCTGTTGACCAATCAGGTATTTCTTTGTATGCAGTGATGCCATGCCAACCATGAGTTGAACAATGAATATTTATCGTATAGAGTAACTGATGTACAGTGGTTAATAATGTGAAATATGAATCTTAATAAATACCGTAAATACTACCAATAATAATAATAATAATAATAATAATAATAACTGAGCAAGACACTGAGTCCCTCTCAGACAGGGCTGTAGCCAGGGTTTAGAAATTAGTGAGGTCCAGAATTTTTTCTTTTAATGGAGCTTATTTACTGCATTTCTGGACGAGCAAAATTCATACCAAAATGACACCTACAAACACAACCGAAGCTATACACTACACACAAACTCATTATCTATAATTAAATACATACAGAGGGACCTGTTGGCAAAAATACTTTTGTTAACGCTGCACAATTTGTCACAATTTACTCTCACTCTTCTTCTGTGTGTGTGTGTGTGTGTGTGTGTGATGTTTGGTTGAAGAACACAGTAACTACAGGCCGTTCACTAGCCTCCCTTGTGTTGATACATCATGGTCTTTCCCTCCACTTCTTCACTTCTTGGCTCACTGAAATTACATAAAATAAGAAAGACAGATACAGACACACATAAGTTATGATCAGTTAGTGCAAATGCGACAGGGAAATATTGGTATACTAATCTTCACAACATGCATTACCTTTTGGAAATAATCTGAGTACTTAGAGGGTTTTTATTTTTTTATTTTCCATGCTTTTAATTTCTATAGTTGTAAGATTCGTTTTTAAATCTGTGCATTTGAAAATGTGAAAGGACAGGCACTTCTTGAGCCAAATAATTTGATCAATGTAAAAAATATTAATTACAGAATTTCATTTGAGAAAACCAACTCTCAGCCTGGCCTCTCTCTTTGCTGTTAACTAGTGTTTACATGTTAACTAGCTAGTTAGCTATCAGCCTCAAGCCAGCTAGCCTCGCTTGAGTCCTGCACTCTTCAAATAAGTGAAATGCTGCATACTGTATCAACACTGATGCTCTAGTTAATGTTGTTAATGAAAGCCTCTTAGCAATAACTTATCTTTTACTTAACCTTTTACTTACCGCACACAGTAGGCTGCCTGGTCGATGCACAGATAGGGGAGAGACACTGGGCCTGTTCGGAACCGCATACTAACGTACTGCCTACTAAATACTCAATGAGTATGTACTGCATACTGCCTACTAAATGATTGAAATTATGAAATTAAGTATGCCATTACCAGCAGACTGTTCACACTGAAGTATACAGCCAAGTATCCCAGAATGCATTTCGCACCACCCGGCAGCGATACCGGGGATTTTAAAGCAGGCTAAAAGCTGTTGTAATTTTGGCTCTACGACTGTTAATATGTCACTTTATTAAGTTTTAATATTTTTTCAGGCGAGAAAGTAACCATGTAGATTCCCAATATGTGATCAGTTTATCCAAATAACGCCTGTTTGGAAATCTGCACCGACGTTTTCGGAGATCTGAGGAGCCGCCTATGGGAGCCGCTGGCCGGGACCAGCCGGTCATCTCAGCTGCTAGCAGCCCGACTCCTGAGCTGATCGGCCGGTCAACGTCCGTCGTCACACCGGGGAGAACACGATCCGATGAACTGGTCTGTGCAGCTCTTTGGTGATTCGAGCTCTGGCTCTAATGTCTCCGTAGCATTTTGATATATGATATAATTCCTTTTGGAAGATAAATGTTGGTCTCACAGAAGAAATCTAACAATTGTAGCTGCCACATTAGTTTGAATGTAAAGTGAAGCTTCATGTTTTTACTGGACAGAACAACAGCGCTGCCTCTGGGGCTCTATATGTACAGATATCACCACATTTCAATAAATATAAATGTATTAAAATGGCCTGGTAACTGGTGAATTGACTTGCATCAATTTATATAATGATCATATTTATAGGGCTGAAACGATTCCTCGAGAAACTCGAGTAACTCGATTACTAAAAATCATCGATGCAAATTTTTTGCATCGAAGCTTCGTTTAATCCATATAACTATATACACACTCAGTGTTTCGCACGGATGATTATTACTGTTGCACAACGCGCTGGAGAAAGAGAGAGAAAATAGCGAGGGGCGAAGAGAAGAGACAGGCCAGAGAAAACGACAGAAAGTGTCCAAAGTTTCGGATCCAGTGTTGCCAACTTGGCGACTTTGTCGCTAGACTTAGCGACTTTTCAGACCCCCCTGGCGACTTTATTTCTCAAAAGCGACTAGCGACAAATCTGCCGACTTTTTCTGACCATGGGAAGCAATGTTAATGTGTTGAATCCCAAAGCATTTGGCAATAAATTGGTTCAGCTGATGCCGGTTTTCTCTACTTGCTTGTCTAATCCAGAGAGGTCTGACGGTCACAGCGCTTCCCACACACAGCGTGGCTCCCTCCCTCCGCTGAGAGCAGGGACTGTAGGATAGGGTCCACTTGTAATTGCTACCGGCGTACGCCGAAACTGGCCCGGGTGGGCGGAGTCAGCACTTAATATTAAAACGGGATGAGATGAAGGCTAGTAAAGAATGCACGTTAATTATGGCTATATGTAATGGCTAGTTAAGAACGTAAATCAATATGGTGGCTAGTTATGATGTCCCTAAGTTAGCTAAGTTTTGCTCAAGAAAATAACCACAGAAAATAAAATGCTGCAGTCAATTTGTGAAAGCCTGAGCTTCATTCATGTTATTATTATGATAGTCACACACACATACACACACACACACACATTTAGAATATTTATTTATGTCCACATAAATACAAGGTACAAAGGACATAAACACTATTAATGCAATCAGATATTGGGTCAGTCAGTTACAAAAGTGCCTGATTGGCAGCCACATTGTTGCGTACACACAAGATGATAACAGTGGCAGGTCGAGGGATAACAGACAGAATCTACTTCAAGGATATAAAAAACAACGCCTTCTCCATATTGAGCGGCTACCAATGACAGCAGATACTGAACAATACCTCGCTAACTGCTTGGCCCTTCTTTTAGGGAGACCAGCCATCTGAAGGCCCCTCACAACTAGCTTGTGCACATGACCCAGGCTGCCAAATATGAAAACTAAAAGTTTACACTTGTAGCCTAGCTGTGAAATGGTCACCCCAGAAAGCAAAATATCAGGTGGTGTAAGTAGCAATTGGAGCCTAAAATGCACCAGTCCAATACAGCAGGTATATTCAGTTTAGTTTGATTGCAGTGAGTAGGGTCAGCAGGTGTAGGGCAACCCTTCAACATAGTAAATAAATGTACATTAGCCAGTCTTATGAACTTGTATGATATTTAGGCCTAGTAATAAATATCAATAATAATTATTATTTCACCTCGTTTTCAGTAAATCACAGTGTCGTATGGACAGCTTCGTGCGGACAGCTTTTCTCTTTTGTATATTTACTATTGCTCTTTAATAAAGCAAAAGTATTTCTTATCCGATTACTCGATTAATCGATGGAATAATCGGTAGAATACTCGATTACTAAAATAATCGATAGCTGCAGCCCTACATATTTATTTATCACTTTTCAGAGAAATGTTCTCTGGTTAGTATCTATATTATTCGTTAATGTTAATATTGATGTGAACATGTTACAAAACTTTTCTATTCTTTTGCTCATGGCAACTTACCTCTGAAAGCTTCGGATCTAAACATTGATTGAGAAACAAGAACCTCCCGAGAAAGATGATTAGCCGAATTAAAAACTGATTGTTAGTTAAACTATCAGTCAGCTAGTGAGCTGATAATAGTTGATAGTGATAGTTTCAGTCAGCTCACTAGCTCCCAGTATATTAATGTGATGTGAAGAGTTGAGATGAGAGAAAAAGTGAGAATCTTCTTAAATTACAATCTCTTATAGCATCAGAACACTGACAGACTCATGAATAAATTAATCTTTAAAGTGATCATTTAATCTTCATGCATCAAACACATTTCTAAAAGTGAAAAAGGCCTCATTACATGATCATAGAAATTGATACATACAGTATGTTTGATCATCAATAGATATATAAAAAAATAAGTAACTAATAAGCAAAATAAATAGTAATCATAAATCATTTAATAGACAAATAAATTATAAGAATAAATAGTCAATCTAAATAATTTCATAAATATCACCAACCATGGATGGGGGAAGGCATTTGAGGTTCTTGTATTTGTGTACTGGTTGGCTAGTGCCACATCCTACAGGGTTGTGTCAGAGGCCTTTGACATTCCCCGCACCACGTGTCACGACACGCTGCACCGGGTCAGCAAGGGCATCCAAGGCATGTTTAGGAGGCTGATCCGCTTCCCCAACAGGGATGAGCTGGAGGAAATCGGGGCTGGGTTCCAGCAGCTGTCTGGTTCCCCAGCTTTCAGCAATGTGGCAGGGAGCATAGATGGGGGTTCTACTCCATCCAGTTTCAAGCCGTCTGTGACCACAAGGGTCGCTTTCTGGATGTCCACGTGGGCTTCCCTGGCGGTGTGCACGATGCCAGGGTCCTCAGGTGCAGCCCCTTGTATGTGCACCAGCTGTACCCACCTCCAGGATGGTGCCTCATAGGTGACGGAGGGTATCCCTGCTTGGCTCAACCCATTTGCCTGATGACCCCATTCCGTGAGCCTGTCCGGAACGCTGTTGAGGGCAGGTGCAACACAAGGCTGTCCGGGGCAAGGTGTGTGGTGGAGAGGGCATTTGGGGTGCAGAAGACCAGGTGGCGCTCCATCTTTTTGACAGATAAATATTCAAATTCACCAGCCACTAAATAGTAAATCATTATATTGTGTCTCAAATCTACCAGCCACTTTCATATTTTACCAGCATTTGGCTGGTGGCAGGTGCTAATTTCCCACCCTTAGGCTCATTGCAATGATCCCTTAACGACAAAACTAACTGGTCACCAGCAATATGTACAATTATACATCTCAGGAGAGCAGAACAGTAACTTATAATGAGCCATGCACATGAAAATTACAACACTTAATTTTCTTACTCAAAGCCTTTCATGGCAGCATTGCGCCTGCCGGTGAACTGGTCCTCATTTTTAGCCCTCCATTTTATAAGGCGCTCGGTGTCTTCATCAGTCCCTTGAAGAAAGGAACAACGATACGGCGTTATTAATCACGGTTAACGTTACTCATCACACGTCCACATTTACAGCTCAGTTGTTGGGGCGGTTGAGTATGTCCAGTAAGCTCATGCTGCATACTCAGGAATTCTTGCTAATCTAGTATACATCCGGGCATTTCTCACGTACACAAAATTCACATACTATGCAGTTGGAACGCACTACATACTCAATTTCACGTCATATTTAGTATGAATAGTACATCAGTATGCAGTTAGTATGCGGTTCCGAACACAGCCACTCAACTCGGCCAGGTGTCGCAACGTGTCGCCACTTCCTGTATCCGTCGTTTCAAATTAAAAGCCCTCTAGCGTTTCATACACGGTGCAGCCATATACTAGGTTTTGACCTAGTCTTGTTTTAGGAGGTCCGGACCTCGATGAGCTCATAGCTGGCTACGGCCATGCTCTCAGATGCAAATGCACTGATTTGTACAGCAGCTGTCCTGACCTCTGACCTGCCTGGAGGGGGGCAAGTGAAAGAGAACTTCTTTACAGGGATTAAAAGAGTATCATATTATCATTATCATTATTACATATTAGAGACAGAGACATTGAGTGTATTCATTAATCAGTCAAGGAAGTATTTCTTTATCTCATGTTTATTTATTATTTATGTATTTTTAGCATTGGGCATATTTTGACATGTATGGACCAGGTATGGACTTATTGTTAGCAGCAAGAGGCTAGCAATGTGAGCTCGCCGTTTCTCAGGAGTCAGTATTCTCTGCGGGTCCAAGTACTACAGGTATGTAAGAGACAAATTATATATAGGTCCAAAATCACCAAACTTATCCTTAAAGGTTATGGTTAAGGTTATGATTAAGGTGAGGCAACGAAAACGAGAGTTACGGATGTAACTACAGTTCTCTATCGTATCGAGACTATCTCTCCACACAGTTACATATTCCATATGTCCGGGGACTGACCCCACTGGGGCAGTTGACGTGGATATCTCTCTGACCCTGTTTACACTTGGTTTTAAAATGCGCCTTGGGCGATCGGATCACAAGTGGACAGCACTAAATACAAGTGTAAACGACCACCAAGACGCATTGTGATCCGATCACTCAAACCACTTGCCGAGGTGGTCTGGGACACATTTGACCACATATCTTTTGTAGTGTAAACGCTAATGCGTCCTAATGCGTCCCCGACAAGGACGTAACAGGAAAATACATCATCAATGCAGGATGTGGTGGTTGTTTTGGTGACAGCGCACCAACAGTCCTGTCAATCTCAACAGTTGGAACAGCCCGTACATGTATAGTAGTTCTTGAAACATTGTTGTTTTCTTAGCTAGCCCGTGCTAAACAAATCTGGCGCTTGTCTGGCGACAGACTGACGTAATAACTGTGCGCGGGGCCCTTTGACCTTCTAGCGGAAGTGACGTAGGCAGTAACGACATCTGAACACAAGTGGTCAGCTGGACACCTTGGAGACGCATGATAAACACAGGTGTAAACGGCGATGTGTCTCGGCTGTCCGCTTGTGATCCGATCGCCCAAGACGCATTTTAAAACCAAGTGTAAACAGGGTATTTAACCCTCTAGACCCCAGTAGAATTCTAGAATGTTGCTGCAGTTCACTGAACCCTCGCTTAAATGAGCGTTTTCTTACTCAATCCAAACAAACAGCTCTATCTCAAAAACAAAAAGAAATTGACAATCACAAGTTGTTTTTAATTCCTGGGCTAATCACCACTACAGAAACTATAGTTTCTGTAGTGGTGATTAGCTGTAAATGTGCAGGCTATTTTTATTGTTTTTTCAATACTTTTTTTATACATTTTATACTTATTTCAATGTTCAATGTTATTTCAATGTTACTTATTTATAGTAAACCTACATAGCTAACGTTAGCTATCCAGTGGTTCAGGTAACTACACCGATCGCTGACCTGTAGAAATACATTGCCCATAAAAACAGGTAATACGTTTAATTAATGTCTTACCTCTGCTCTGCAAGTGTTGTTTTTCCTCTGCTTTCTTCCGTTTTCTTTTTTCATTTCCCGAAGGTTACGTCCTTTTGGACACCACAGTATCGGTGACATACTGTGGAATAAGTAATAGTAATCTGTCCGAAGGTCATCAACAACGTAGTACGTCAATACGTGAGAATCTGATGCTGACTTTGAAATTGGTTTGCTTGTAAGGCAAAGAGCTCTCAAAAGAATAGCTGCTTTTTGATCTATCTAGCATACAATAAATGCATTTTATTTTCGCCATTATGTGCTTATAATGTATGTGTTTTTGAACAACACATGAGGACGCTTGGTTACCAAAAGTGGCCATTTATATTCGAGGAGGACAAAAATACGGTGGCACAACGGGGCCCCTAGCGGTCGCGGGGGCCCTACTGCTGCGTAGTCCGCGTATAGCAAGAAACGGCTCTGGTGGTCACAATACAACGTGTGCTCACTGAACACCTGAGGGCGTTGTGTCGGGAGTTCGCAAATTATTTTGCAGAGGAGAATGTGAAGGATGAGTGGGTTCGAAATCCATCCATGTCCAAACCAGCTTCAAGTGACATGCTGGGGCTTTTACAAACAAACCAAAGGAAAGACTGATAAGTATATGAACATTACAATCCATAATTCAATATGAAACGTTTTGCATTTTGTCAAAATGATACCGGTAGGCTCATAAAAATAGAAATGATGAACTGCTACTATTTGAACTGTTAATTGTTAATTGACACGACAATGAACTACTTTGGGAACAAATACAATGATTGTGAATGGATTTAGTCTTGCTGTCTATTTGACTGTTTATTTTATATTTAGTTGGTGTGGCTGTATGTCTTTTTAGTCAAACTGGTTGCTGTCATAGAAAAGGCCCTCAATTGAATTTCTGGCCATCATGTTTATTGTTAATAAGTTAGAAAAAAGAATGCATACATTGACAAAGTCTTAAAAGCAATAAAGACAAATGGAAAATCATGATAAAAATGATACAAAGAAATTCTAGTAATTCTATTCTATGTAGTTGTCATTTTTACCTCTGAGTGTTACAGTTTTAACACTTACATTGATGTGATATTTGTCATTTTTACCTGGAAATTTGGACAAGTAAGTTCATCTGTGGGACAAGTGAAATCGGAACAGGTTAATGTCAATCACCGGTTGTGATGCACTCCACAGCCGCCTTATTAGAGGTGTGAACAGCTGTGGTGCTGTTGCTCCCTCAGCTGCTTCCATAGCTGTAAGTTGAACACACAAACACACGTACGTACAGACGCACTCAGCCTGTTCACACTTGTTACGGCTCTCCCCGTCCGCCTCCTCTCACCTCAACAACCTGGGAGCTCCTTCCCTCTCACAGGGTCACTGTCAGGCTGCCATTCAACAACAGAAGCACCAATTAATGATGAAGAACAAGACCATCTAATGACCTCTCAACACAAACACCGCCACATCTCACATCGGTAAACACGATGTCCTGCTAATGAGCAACGTGAAAAATGCGATAAGTTAGGGAAAGGATTGCATCACTGGAAAATATCTAGGATGCAGCAGTGATTGGTGTGTTTGATCTAGAATAGTTTGATAGATGGGGCTTTTCTGATTCATTTCTGTGTGGGTTAGTGTTGCCGTTGACCAAGATGTCCAATCAGGTGAGAGTATCTTGTTGAGAGAGACATGGAAGTTAACATGAAGCAGAATATTCAGTATATCCATGTGATTGAAAACACAAAGATACTCACCAAAGTCCATTCCTCCCAAGTGGCTGAGTAGCTCAGAGTGTTCAGCCATGTAACAAAGTTTGAATCTGACAAGCTACATGACTTTTGTTGCATGTTAACCTCTCTCTCTCTCCCTAGTGGCTGTTAGGAGGCATGACAATGTCTACAGACACACTGTAGGCTGCTTTGCACCGCTGGCACTCCACTGTGTGTCCTTGTTGAAAATCTTGCCTAGTGCAGCTTTAAAAGTTGGCAAAACAGTAAAGATAATATAAGACAAAATGAGAGCATGTCTGTTAATACCGATTACTTTATAGGGACCAAGTTTATTTCATTTATATCATGCTGTTAACAGTGCATTAAAGGCCCACTATTGTCAAATAAATCAAATATACACTGAACAAAAATATAAATGCAACATGTGAAGCTTTGGTCCCGTGTTTCATGAGCTAAAATAAAACATCCCATAATTTTTTTTCATGAAAAGCTTATTTCTCTCAAATGTTCATCCCTAAGTAAAATCCTTGAAATTGTTGCATGTTGCATTTATATTTTTGTTCAGCATTTGTATCCCTAGAGAAAGTAGTCATGCAATATCAGGTTTGCTATGAAAGTGCCAGAATGCTGCCAAAATAAACACCAACATGAAGTGTAATAAGGTTTCATGTAAAGTTGGAATTGCTTTTTTGTGCTTTGGCTCAGATTCTACAAGAAGCAGAAACCCTGTTGGAAATATTAAACATTTCCAAGGATCCAAGAGGAAATTGAAATTATATTAGACATATCTCTCTGTTCCATAATATTTCAGACATGCCCTTGCCCAGCTTCCTCTTACAAATCAGTTTGAATCATTCCATTTTCAGCAATTGCAGACCAATTTATTAGCTTCCATTTCTTTCTAAACTTTTAGAGAAAGTTGATTATGAAGCATTGACTGTTTAGTACAAATGATCTATGTATCTATTATTTTTATTTCTACCATTTTGATTTGCGAGCCACAGACACAACAAACACTTAACAGTTTTAATTAAAGAAGTTGTCTTTATTACAGCAAAGAAGCCAAACATTACAGACAAGAATAATTATGAACCATGAATATCAACTTTAAATTCAGACTGGCCTCCAATCCAGACACCAGCTTCATTCGCTATTCTTCAGGGGCATTTGTTCAGATTCAATAAGGAGGAATGGTTGACATCTCAATAGTATTTTCTCCTCACTTTTTCTCTTAAGTCTATAGTTAACAATGAGGATGCATTCAATAATCTCTGGTAACAGCCTCTACTTGGACTGCTTCACTAGTCTATTGCCTGGCTGTTTAACCCTATGAAGCAATGTAGATGGGCAATATTGCCAACAATGATCAGTATCAGTAAGTAACAGTATTTTGTCTTTGTGATTTTTTAAATAGCCAACTATGCTATCTGCATCAACTTAGTCCGTTTTGCAAATCCCCATTGTCGCTGAAAGCAATGTTGTCCAACTACATTAACTCAGTACTATGGCCTCATATTATTCATCAGACTTTTCTCTCTATTCTTTGGGTCGGACCAGAAATCTGAAGAGAAAAACTGAAAACTGTGGCAGCTATCGGAGGTTCCACCTACAGAATAAGAACCGTCTGAGGTTCTGTCTGCAGTGAATCCTTCGGATGTTCATTAGGCAACATCAGCTTGAGGTTCAGTCCTCTAGGAGGCCAATCTGTTTTATCTACAACAGAAGTGACGTTCTGACGTTGCATCTATCAGTGAAATCTCTGCTGTTCCTCCAACAATAGAGCCTTATAGTGTACTGGTGAGTCTATTTACAGCAACACCTTTAACAGTAGAACTGCTAGTGTTCCGACTAAAGTAGAACCTCTGGAATTTTATTTACAATAAAACTTTTTAGAACCAGCCTGTGCACAAAAGAAACACTTCTGGTGTTCAATAATCCTGTTAAGCCTCACTAGGAATTCATGAAGAGTTTTGATTAACGAAACACATTGAATCATGGTCCAAAACATATTCAAAACATTGATCGTCCATGAGAACGCATTCAACAAAGCCCTGTTTGCAGTCTGCGATGCGGTTAAAATGCTGTCAAATGCTTGTATCAACAAGGAAATTCAAACGATTAGGCACAATACATGTTTTTGTTTCATACTCCTGCACATTTCGCTCACTAAGCCTGTTTGCATCACAAGTCGGTGTGTGTATTCAGGGATATTGGTGAGCGGGACATGAGGGTGCAGATAAACAGCTTATCCCAACTAAAACCTTAAGAGGGATATGAGCCAATATCCAAAATACTCTGTGCATGTCAGCGCACTGAGGTCGCCTTTCTGAGGCTAACTGACGTTCTACTGTCCACAAGCAGAGCAATGGGCTTTTACACAAAGAAACCACAGTAACATCACAGAGATTCATAAGTGAAAACAAGATACTACTATTGAATTCCACCTAAATATTCAAAAACTACATCTAATGCTTTTAATATACAGCTTCAATCAGGGGTTCTTAAACTTGTTCTGCCTGGACCCAAACTGAGTAGATGTAGTCTCTTATCCTGGGACCCAGGCTCATTAAAACATACTAATACTCTTGTCCTGTAGGGACCCACCGGAAACAGGCTCGCGACCCATTTTGCGTCCCGACGCATAGTTTAAGAAACGCTGGTGGTAGAGTAAACATGGAATGAAGAATGATTGTTCTTATAAGCAATGCAAGTAAACAAACAATAAATACAAACAATGTGCTTTATCCATATAGACATATTTACACAAAGTCTTTGGCTTATGAATAAACATCAGCTACAACATAATAAAAATAAACAAAACGAAACAAAAAAACATGTCGGCCATCAGTGCACAAAACAAATGAGGCCTGGGGTCAATTCACTTCCAATTCCATTCAAACCATAAATGGAAACTGCAATTTGCTAGCTCATGAAAGAGCTTTCATTCTCAGTCATTTCTGAGGACGGATAAGCCAACCTCCTCATACACAAAGTCTGTCAATATTTGAATTTTGAAGAAAATCCTATTCCTGAATTGGCTGAATTCAAAGTGCATTGGGCCCAGCCCTGGAACAAACATGATTAAGCTAATGCCATATGATACATGGTTGCACTTGATACAAAAGCTAACGTGTTGAATTGGGGTTTTACAATTTGGGGTACCATTTTCCAGTAGATCGGTAAGTGATGCTTCAAAAGCATAGAGAGCAGAGAAAATTAATTCTGCTGATAGAAAGCAGCTATCAGGGGCTGCAGAACATAGCACTGATGGTTGATATCACATTTTATTTTACTGTATACATTTTAGTGAAAATCCTACACATAACATTTTTACATTTTCCACTTCATGATAGTTTTAAAAAAAAAACTTTCTTGCCTCTAAAAGCCTGATACTCCATACATAAACGTGCTGTTTTTTGTTCCATTGTTTATAAGACACTATATAATCTTATATGCAAACTTATATTGACATATGTTATTTTCTATTCTATTACCGTATTTCCTCTAATAGTGGCTGGTAGTCAATTAAAAGCCGGGTCTCCGATAATGGCCGGGGCCGTGGTCGACACGAACAAATAAAGGCCGGCCCCAAATACAGGCCATGGGAAAAAACAAAGGAAAAAACAACGGTGGATACCGGTAAACTCCTGCTGCCTGTTATATAATGTAACTGTAGTTTGTAGTAACGTACAAGTGCCACAAGATGGCACTATGTCACAAGATGGCTCGGCCGGCGGAAGTCTCTGGAGCATGCCGTCGTCGATTACCGTAATTATCGGCAATGCATTGCAGTAACAAAAAAACGGCTACCTAATGTACCCCAACAGAAGCAGATCAGAAAACAAGGAGGCTTCGTACTAAAATATGAGCAAATATACTTATCAAACAGAGGGAATTAGAAATAAAGGCCTGTCTCTAATATAAGCCTGCTTCCAATAAAGGCCTGGTACCCTCTGCAATTGAGGTAAATAAAGGCCCGGGCCAATATTAGAGGAAATACGGTATGTCATCTGACAGTCTCCCAAGAATCAGTTTAGTTTTCTCCCCCTCCCACTGTAACCAATGTAGAATAACTTCTGAAAATGGCTATAAAGTACTCAAATACATAATGGTAATATGTTCTGACTGATGACTGAAATGACCAGAAATGTAAGGTGAAGACGCAAAGACGATCCTGCTGGTGTATGGCGTAGAAAACAAAACCATTAGAGTTTGGCCAGGCTGCACCATGAGCCCCTTGCTCCTGCCCCCTGCTGTAAAACTAACCAGTACTGGCTGTGAATATGAACAGTGTCCTCCATCACCATGATGAGATGCACAACATTGTAATGATCAGGTAGGTAAAGTTACTCAGAAACTAGCGTGGGCAGGAATGTGGGGCTAACATGTCTGCCGCTGAAAAGTGAATATGCGAGATCCACGCTCTTAATCAATAGCTGTGGTTGTGGCTTGCAAGAGGAAGGGAGACGTGTACAGTGCATGTTGAGGACTGCGGCTGTAACAGCATGAGGCGTTGAGTCCATGGGAGGGCTGCGAGAGGCTAAACATTTGAATGGGGCCCAAAACACACAGGGGCCCGCTGGCACTCAAAAAACATCTGTACAATAAGTGTAAGGGAGATGACATCTCCTACTCCGCTCCACTCCTCTCCATCATGCTTCTTATTAGAAGTCTGAGAGGCGAAACGTTTCCCTTTGCTGGACACTAACACACTGTACAATGAGCTGATTTCACTTGTGCCACTTGTCATCCCCAACTGAACTGATCACAATGCTATATTACTTGTAGGGACGCAAAATGGATGCTACAGAACGGCCACCGCAGAGGGGAGTTGGGACGTCAAGCGAAAGCAAAGGATTAAACACACTGGAGGTGAAGAGACGCTCTGCCGTTCTCCTCCGCCTCTTCCTCTCTCCTCTGTTTAGGAGGACTCGATGAACTCCAGCGCTAGGTCGTAGCAGAACCGATACTGCTCCTGTAGAGACACACACACAGACACACATGCACATACATATTACTTTAGATATACAATGACACAGTGAAGTTAAGTCTAAGATTATATTGAATAAAGTAGGCATGTTTAGTATCTCATCTCCCGCTACCCATCTTTCCCTCGCTGTAACTCACCGGAGTATCCACCATGTTGGGTTTGCTGTTCCTCAAGCTCTTGACAGCGTGGAAGACATCGACCACACTCTGTCTCTTGGCCATCTCACACACAATGCTGCTGGCACAGAATACTCCGCTACGCCCACCGCCATTCCTATGAACACACACACACACACACACACACACACACAGAATAACAGGGAGTTATGTGACATGAGTGTGAGAGATTATGCATTTGATACTTTATTTGTGGTTTTGCCACCTCACACACAATGCTGCTGGCATGGAAGTTGGCGCACTGGCAACAAACCGGCCTGTCAGTAAACTGAGAGTGTTATCAGGCAGACAGACTTGCTGGTTCATAGTGTCGCTCTCTCTGACAGACTTTGGCCACTCTGGCCAAAGACTTGGTGCTACAAAGTGTTTCTTTGTCATGTAGGACCTTCATGCAGACTGAAGTGACATTTGCTCTGCCTCCACCCTGACAAAACCTCAAACCCTGATCTGAAAGGAGTATCTGACCCAGACATACAGTAGATCTACCTGAGAAACTACAAGACTGAGAACTTCATCACAAATACGAACAGCGTGGGCAGGTCAAGAGACTGGGTAGGAGTACTGTCTTCATATATGAACCTCTTAAACACTTAAACTCTGGTTGTGCCATCTCTTTCCAAAGAAATATACACATTGTTTGTTGGCTCTGTTTATCTTCCCTTTACCAAATTCACTCATATTTTCCAGAATGCTCTCTTTTTTCTTACTGAGCCTCAGATTGCATTTACAAGCACATCACTGTTATACAGAGAAAGGGGGGGGGAGAAAAAATAAGCGTATGAGATACTGTATGTTTGCAACATGTGTGTGTGTGTGTGTGTGTACTCACAGGCAGTGCACTATGGTTCTCCCCTCTCCCTCCTCCCCCTCGCGTTGCCACTGGTCAACCTGAAGGATCAGTTTGAGGAAGGAACGCTTGGAGGCAGGGACTTCTCTATGCCCCGCCCACCCCAGATACTGGAACTGACGAACCATCAAGTAGCCTTCCTGGGGCTGGAAAATCAAATACACACACACACACACAATTTTAAAACTATTTAAACAATGGCACTGTCTTGATCACAGATATGATTGTGTAGAGGAATTCCAGTATGTTTGTATAACCACATACTTCAGTAACACAGACTTGTCTTGAACACTTGAACATTAGCTAGTTCGCTGTACATAAACCACAGCATGACAACATCATGTAATTAAAGAGTACTAACCCTGGTGAGGTTGCAGACTCTGAAGAGCCTACTGATGACGTCACAGTCCATAGAGCAGGACATACACTCCACCTGGACCGGACCATAACGCAGCATGCCCTCCTCTGGCCAGTACTGGGGACAACCCTGGACAGATTAACACAGAGTTAGTATGTATAGAAAGGACACGACTGCAGTGAAACACAGAGAAAGTGAGTCAGAAATAAATGGATAGACAGTTGGTCGACACATCTTTTCCAGATGCCAGAAGACTTTTATTAAGTATAATATTCGAATATGGTGAGTATGTGTCAGTTCATGTTAGAGTTAGACCAATATATTAGGCTGATATTGGCCTTTCATTAAAACTTTAATATTGGCCAGTCAGTGTCATCATGGAGTTTCCTTCCAGACCGCAGCTACTGAATATGGTTGGGCAGGAAAATGGTCAAATTTAAAATTACTGAATATTGGCACACCAATATTGGTCAAACCCTAGTCCCACTTACATTACAGACAAACTCCTGACATGTATCTGCCTGGCTGTCTATGTAACTGTGTATTTATTTGTGTATATCTATGTGTGTACTGTATGTAGGTGTATGTAACAAATGATTATACTATATGAGTGAAGTACCTGAGCCAGGTCAATCTCATTCAGCATCACCAGACTGGTGCATCCGTAGTCGTAAACCAGACGCCAGAAGTCTTTGACAGTGTTAGGCAAGGGATGCTGGGTAACGATGAATGCCGCAGGCTGTCTGTAGCTCTGTAGGTAACAGAAAACAAAAATGATGTCACCTCCTCCACACACACAGTGGTGTCATTTCCTCCAGATACACACAAACTTTAAATGCCTTATTTGAATCCAGCAGTAAGATCAGTAGGATTCAAATGGAATTCAAACAGAATGGGACACTTTGCAGGATGTGGGACATGATACAGCAAGCATATGAGTGATGTGTGGTCACATGATCATGCAGTGGGCCTATCAAATGTGAGGGTGAGGGACATGCATGGGACCTACTACCTGGGTTCCACATATGTATGGCACTTACACATACAAATACATTGAACAATCTACATATACATACATCAGGGTTGGGGTCAATTAACTTTCTGTTCAGCTAATTCAGGGAGTTGACTTTCTTCAAAGTTCACATACTGAATAAACATCTGCCATGACAAATTTGTCAGTAACAACCTATTAAAAATAACTGAGAAAAAAATCCCTTAAAATTAGCAAGAGACTTGCAGTTTCTGTTTACATTTTGAACTGACTGAACTGAAAATGAACCGAACCCAACTCATCCTGAGTGAAAATGTCTGTTCAAATGTGTGACATGGGTGTGAATGATTTTGGTGATGGAGGCACTGAAGTCATGAGACAAATCTAACATGAGAGAGTCAGGGTCAGAGTCAGGGTTAGGGTTGGGGATTAGGGTGTAAATGGCTGTACTAAGCATGAACCTGGTGGCAGAAAGACACTGAAGCCATGAAACAAATCCAGTATCGGAGATTTGAATTAAAATCCCATTACCTGGAACTCTTCTGACAGCTTGGTTAGAGAGAGGCCAAAAGTAAGTATATCTTTTTTGAAATTGGACTGAATTCCATAAGTTTTAGCATGATTATTATAGTTTTACCCTCTGACAGCTTAGTTGGAAAGGGGCAACAGTAAGCAATTACATTTGACTTTAATTGCCAGGTTTTATGACACAGGTTTGCATTTTACTTCTATTTCACTGAAATTGTGACTTACATCCTTATTAAACCAGGCTGTTCTGGGATGAGCTGTTGGTTCAATGGACTAGGGTCGATACTGTGGATTTATTATAACATTTTGTGTTTTAATTCTGATCATGAACTTTGTCACATGTTTACACCCCTCCCCTTCCCATCTTTCTTCCCTCTCCACCGTATACTATCTATTAAAACAGAACTGCTATAAAACACTATCTTGCAATTATGACAAAGTGATGATCAGGTATTGCTATCTTACCTTATATTTCTACCTATTAAATCACTTTGTTGTTCAAGTGATAGCACATGGGCAACATGATGAGGCAATGTCAGTTGTTGCCAGTGTAAAACTGTCCAGGAGGCAATGTCCTGAAACAATGAGGCTGTAAGGGATTGGTTGATGGCCAAACAGCATTTCAGGGATTGGTTAATTTCCAGTGAGCTGTTCAGGGATTGGTTGGTGGCCAGAGAAGCTAGTGGTCTTTTCAGAACCTGGATTTGTCTCTAGCCTTCTGCTGCTAAAACCACAAACACAGCATCACACAAACAGGGAGGGGAGTCTGTGTGTGTGAGTGTTGCCTGTGTAAATATATGTATACATATATTTGCATGTACATGTATATGTGTATCTCTGTGTCTACAATTGTGTGTACCCTGTTAAGAATGTATAATTTTCAACAAATGTGTGATTGCAGTTTGGGACGACAGACATCATACATTACTTTTTATCTTCTTACACAACACATGCTAGAGATGTGTGTTAAAAGCAACACATCCGCTAGTTTTCAAGTCTATTAGCACATGTACTGGTCGCAAAACAACACACAATGTGAGTTGTCCCAAACTACCCTTACTAGATGTGTTGAAGATAACACATCCTTTTTGTATGTGCATGTGAGTGTGTTATAGACTTACATCCATCAGAGCAGCATTTATGTAGTTGCTACTTTCTCCATCTATTGTAATGAGGAAGGGCAGGCATCTATCGGGAGGAAGGCCATCCATAAAGCGGTTCTTTTCCTGGTTTCTAGGCAACAATGCGATGCTGCAGTCTTCTGGCTGAGGCTGGGGAGTCACTGAGTTTAATGTCTGGACAGAGAGAGAGAGAAACATATAACATAAGAAGTTAGCTTGCAGCTAATGGTATGCAATTCTTAGGCTCCTAAAAATCCTCCACCTTCCCTTCAAGGTTACGGTCTGGGACAGTGTTTGAGACTTAGGGTTAGGTCTTACCTGGAACTCATCCTTCAGGTGTGAGGAGTTGGTCTGGGAGTCGATGCGGATCAGCTCATAGAACGCAGCTTTGAACTCACAGACTGGTATGGCTGTTTCTCCACACAGACAGGCCTCTAGTATGGCATCATGGATGAATATGTATTGCTCCTAAAAACAGAATTTTAAGACATACATATTATCATATACACACACACACACACACACACACACACCTAACTCCCACACAGACACACTGCTAAACACAACACACACACCTCCCCACACAGAATTACACAGATATTAGAATACCAATTGAAAGTGAGCATGCACACACTGGGAGAGATGGCTGATGGGAGATGGAGCCATGGATGAGATGGCGGCCGTGTGTGCATGCTTCAAGGCTTGGTTTAATTCACTTCCAATTCAATCAGTACAAATGGAACTTCTTGGAGTTTCTAGAACATTCCATTACAAGCAAATGAGTTGCAGCTTCGCTACATTTTGAATAGAAAGTGAGTTGAAGGCTGCCTTGGTGTGAACGGCTGGATGTGAATGTGTTTTATTCTCCAATGAGAATAAATGAGAATGAGAATGGGTGATGCTGTGTGTTTAAACCTTTCTTTACTCAAGGAATGTTTACTGAGTATCTACTGTTGGCTGCTGGGCAGCTCCATCAGAGCAGTTGGGGCTAAGGTGTTTTGCTCAAGGGCACCTCAGTAGTTTTCGAGGAAGAGGACACGTCAGTTATTCACTTCCTCTGCCAGATTTGTGCGGATGTGAATTCGTGTTTTAGAGCATTTGTAGGTTAACTAATGATCTGATAATTTTATAGTTGATGCATTTTCCTCTACTGTATTTGTGTGACTGTGTGTGCATGCGTAAGAAAATATAAATGTGTATGGAAAGGAAGACACTTTAAATTTTGGTCTAATTATTTGGACTAATTTATTAATTTTAATTTATTTAAAAAAGTTTAATTATTTCTACAACAGACATCTGCAATTATTCCAAATATGCCTTGTTAGCATCCCTCAATTGAAGCATTGGGTAGTTGCAAGGCTGCTGGCCGTTGGTTTCACTGAGGAATGGTACAGTCACGTCTGCTAACAAACTAACAAACAGTGTGAACAAAAACTAGCCAACTAACTAGCCAAAAAATCAAAATGTCGTGGTCTATCTTTATGATTCAGTAATGATTTTATCAACAGATGATGGCAGATGGCAGCTAGCTGCCTCTCTCTGTACTGTGTTGAATGGTTAGCCATCCTCAATCCCTGGAACATTTTGGTGTCTGTCACTACATTTATGGCAGGTGCTGTCTGTCTAACCGATCTATGCTATGGATCTGAACCTGCCCATCATTACTTGGCGATCCTCTGCATAAAAAAAATGGTAGAAAGAGATCACTATATCACTAAGGAGTAAAGTTAACATTAAAGCTTATGTTTAGTGTGTTTCTGTGGTGATGTGATGTTTTAATGAATGGATGGTTCCGTATTGATGACTGGTTTTACGCTTATGCTTAACGAGTGTTTGTGTGGGGTTAGGGTTGGTGAATGTTTGATTTATGCAATGAATGGATGGTAGATGGCAGTTATCTCAGTCTTTACCATGATGATGGTTGGATTTGATGGTGAATGTTTAGTGTGAGTATTCTGTGATGTTAATGTCAATGGATGATGGGTAATGTAGTCACCTCAGTCTGTACCATGTTGATCCTCCTGGAGCGTAGAGCCTTCACACAGTTATAGATATCCACGACCCCTTCTCTCTCCGCCATGTCCAGCATGATGTCAATTACTATGAAACAGCCTGTACGTCCTGCTCCGGCACTGCAGGGAGAGGGAGAGAGAGACTTTAATTTAATTTAATTACTACTAATCATTTGTTCATGTTTCTAATATTACCTCCACTGATACTACTCTACATTGCTTTGGCAAAATAGGTTTCTTTCCAGTCATGCCAATACAGAATGTTTGTGAGTGAAATGAGCTGAATTGAAATGAAAGAGAAAGAAAGACAGAGAGAGAGAGACAGAGGGAGAAACAGGAACTCATTCTACTGAAAATGCTGATGATGTTGATAATGAGTTCAAATTGTGTATGTGCCACTATAGGTCCAGCACTAGACAGACTTGAGGTTTTGACTCTTCTGTATATGTATGTATATTTATGATGTGTGTGTCTGTGTTAATCATTTGTGGTATAGCGTATAGGTTGTATATACCTGCAGTGAACCACAATCGGCCCAGCAGAGGGTGGATTGGAGATTTTTACTCTGCGGATGAAGGAAAGTAGTCCCGTGGCGTGATACGGAACTCCGTGGTCAGGCCAGCCAGTGAAGTGGAACTGCTTGACCTCCCGCAACTCGTTGAAACCACGCTGAGTAAAGACACAAGAGATCCTTTAGTTATATTTCATGAACCTTGTCAAGTTTATATTTCATTACACTGGTCAACTCATTGAATATATGCTGAGAAGCCCATTCATTCAGGTATTTACAACTGCTTCTGCAACACAGATACAAGGAAAAACAAAAAGGCTCGCTCACCCTCTCCAAAGTAAACGTCCGAACCACGTATTCAGCCAGAGGTTCCACCTCCACAAAGGTCACCTTGAAATCTCCATACACCTCTGCATCATCTGGCCAGTACTTATAGCACTTTACCTGTTAAAAATAAAATGTAACAAATATAATTAAATCAAATGTTATGACTGTAATATAATAAAAATCTCCAAACACCTGCATCAAGTGGCCAATATTTGTAGCACTTTACCTAACAGAAAAATAATATAATATGATGCATAATATATGCTTTGTACTGGCCAGCTGTTCCACTTTTTCTCCATAAACACCAATTTAGCTGAAATCTTTTTGATATTTTTTAAAATTTAAATCACCAACATAAACAACACACTGAAGAATATATTAGCGTACTGACTTGCTAACTAAAGAATATTATTTAAATATGTATTTTCACTGACATTCACAAATTTGCCATCTGGCTATCCAACTGCTTGCTTCAGCAAGCACCAACTTATAATGATCAATTTAAATTAACAAAGTTAAGTGTTGGGAATAGAGTCTTGTATAGCAGAACAGCACACAGCACAGTACAGAATAGAGGAAAAGAACAACATACCCTTCCAACCTCCACCAGATTGGTTACCATGACGATGCAGGCTGACTGTTCCTGCCACACCATCCTCCAGAAGTCATAGACTGTCTCATGAACTGGACCTACACACACACACACACACACATTCAATTGTATGGTCACAAGTGTGAGAGAATTGTATGTGTGTGTCTTGTACCTTGTATAAGAGTGTGTGTAGAAATATCTCCTGTGTGACAGTGACAGTATTTATACAGAGTTTGTATTTTATCATGTGTATGAGATTGTGTCCAGTATCTTACCCTGAGTAGCGATGTAGTGACTTGGTCTCTGGTAGCCCTGAAAGACAATACAGCACCATGAAACAGCAACCCCAACAACTCAATATGCAATGAAAATGTATGTGTCGCTTTGTGAAATGTTACAATTAGAGGTAAAATATAGAGACCCTTGTCCACAGTCAATTGTTAAAAAACAAATCTGTTAGCTTGCTCTCAACTCTCAACTCAGAAAATGAGATTATGATAGAGCACCAGACATGACAGAGCCCATCTGTATTTAGAAATATCTAGGTCACATATTGAATCTCATTGCTTACTGGATGACATAGGACTATTGTTGCCTGTCACCTTGACAACTTATACCTGTTGCTTTGACAACTGTCCAATGTGCAGGGTGCTATGACAGCCGTCAGGCATGTACAGGATGTCTTGATGGCAGCATGACGAAAATAGGGAGCACGGTTATATGCGTACGTACAGCGGGCAGTGAGATGGATGAAAGGATGGAGGGAGGGAGAGATGGAGTGACTCATTCATGCAGCAGAGCATAAATGGACAGACAGGTGGATGTATGGACGGATGCATGTAAGGACGGATGTATGGGTAGATCTATAGATGAACAGACGTATGGTTCAGGGAGATGAGTGAAAGAATCCACAGTGATACTTACATCCCTGTACAGCCAAATCTACAGCCCAAGCCACAGGCAGAAAGAACGAGTGGAAGAAAGAAAGAAAGAAAGAAAGAAAGAAAGAAAGAAAGAAAGAAAGAAAGCACAACAATGTCAGTGAGTGTCAATCAGAAAAAGAAAAGTTGCACTGACATAATGGGAGTTTGAATAGGACATGCAGAAAAAAAACATGGTCTGGAACTTAGAGTTAGAATGAATAGAAAGGACACTTCCAATGGAAATTAGCTTGAGACACCAGGACGTGTCCTCTCTATCCATCCTAGTTCTAGGTTAATGTGAGTGGTAGCATGCATATAACAGCTCTAATGGCAGTTAATGGTAATACAGCAGGGCGTGCTAAAAGCAGCATTAACATTTAAAACAGCACAGTGTGAGAAAATGACATGCAGCGAATTGTTGTAAAGGTGAGAGGAGAGTGGAGAAGTGGAAATGGCAAAAGATGGATGGATGGATAGATGATAGATGGGTAGATGGAGTTAGGAATTGATAGGTGAATGGACGAAGAGGTGAATGGATAGACGACAGCTAAAACTATGGATGGATGATGGATGGTATATAGATGAAATGGAGGAATGGATGGATCTGTTGAAAGATGGATGGCTTGAAGAGGTGTGAGAAAGGTAAAATCCCTGACTTACAAGAGAATGAAAATATAAAGAATAACAATGTCTCTCTTTTGTACAGTTGTTAGTGTTGTGTGGTTATCCATTGTACTTCTTTATTACTAGGCAACTTGCAATGATGGTGATTGCAAATGTTGACTTATTCTATACTTATTCTATACATATTCTATATTCTATACTTATTAGCTGTATGCATGATGTCTTGGATAAATGGGTAAATTTATAATAGGCGAGTGGATGATTTGACAAATTCAGGATGGATGGATGAACATATGGATAGAGAGTGGGGAGGAAGATGGAAGGCTTGACACATGAGAAAGATGTGTGCATGATGTGTTTTAGGGATGGCTGGATGCATAAAATGATAAGATGAATGACTGGTAGACGCGATAAAGGTATAGAGGCCTGACATACGAGCGAGGGGGTGTGGTTTCGTTGGTTTCGTTGGGAGCCAATAGTAGCGTTCGATGCGTTTCCACTTACATCGATGTAGTTGGCGTTGATGTAGTCAGAGGAGGGGTCATCTTCAATGGGCTGGAGAATAACCCTCGAATGGTCATCTAAAGAAAAAGACAGAAATACAATGCGGAGGGGAGACAGCAACAGCAAGAGACAAACCGAGAGAGAGAGAGAGGGGGAGAGACAAGGAGAGACAGAAATAGAGACATGATTAGTTTTAAGGTTGTAAATGGCATTGATGTAGTTAGAGGAGGGATCTATTTCTATTGCTCACCTGAAACAGACATATTGACAAATAAACAGACACACAAAACACTCCTTTCAGGATAAAAAACATATGGTTTAGGGCTCTACGGTTTTGCTTTATGTGTTCAGGTTCAGTTATATTTCTATGGTTCTATGGGGTGAAAAATCTCTACTCTTGATATCTTGTCTGTTAGGGATCTAGGAGTAAATGTTTTTAGAAGCTCAAAGTTTTTTTTCCTAAGGTTCTTTCATGCCATGATACTGTCATCAGTGGTTCTTGGTGTGATGCTTTAGTGTTCTAGTATAGGTTCTAGTGTAGAGTCCTGGGGTTGTAGAGTTCTTACATGCTATGATGTTCCCATAGCGGTTCTTGGTGCGGTTCTGCTCCTTCTTGGCCACGTCCCAGGAGGCCGACTGGCCTTCGAAGAAACTCTGTAACACCAACAACAGACGAAAAAATAATAACGGGAATTACACATCGTCCTGCCTTAAAAATCATGCTGCCGCTTAGAGTTTAAAATTGAATGAATAACTTAAATGATTGCCTCGCCCTACTAGTTTTCCTACTGAACTCCGTGGGGACATGAGTGGGGAGAAACTGCAGTTTAGAAGTCATTGCACAATCAGGGAGACCATGAAAAAAAGGTTGCAATTCTTTGATTGTTTAGTTGATAAGGCACAAAATACCCTCATAGTCACTGTGTCATTTGAACGTAGAGCCAAAACATTAAACCAAGCATCACTGTCCAAATGCTTTGTAATGTAAAATCATAGATAATTATAGAAAAATCATAGATATTAGATTAATGTGCTGCACTAAATCAGCTACTGCAGTATCAGGGCATAGTTGTCCTGTCAGGTTTATACTAATAAAGTATAAACATTTCCCTCACTACTATTACCAACAACAACATTAATACTACTGCTACTAATACATCTGCTGCTGCTACTGTTACCACAATAAGACTACTAACACTACTGTTACTGCCTCTACTGCAAGTAATAATAGTATTAATAATAAAAATCTTACTTCATACTCCTCCTTGAAGCCATAGCTGTCAGACGTTTTCATTAAGTTGATGTGCTGCAGGAGGTCAGCCACTCTGATAGCAGGGTGGAGCTGTCCTGTCTGGTACGGAGACTCAGTTCCTTCACAGTGATACCGAGGAACATCCAGCAGCCTACTGTTCTCCGCTGCAGAGGCACTGTGGTTCTCATCTGTAAGAGGGGTGGAAAATACTGGTCAGTCATTTATTGAGTATTTCATTTATTTGTTTGTTTATTCATGGGCGTATGACTTCATTCTATATCCCCTGAAAGCAGTATTTTTCATTGTCCAGGTTGGGACCCAAAATTGAGTTGCAGGAAGATTAAAATGGGCCCAAAAATTGTTGTGGAGGAACAGCTGATCCGTTCTGATGTATCATGCTGTCGAAGGCTTCCCAAGGCCCTGAAACTTAACGTAGGCTGAGTAAAATAATGTACACTCATTGATTAGTAGCTTAGAAACAACATCAATTTGGCTAGGTACATTTGCCTGCACAAAAGCAAACAAAACAATTTGGGGAACAAGGAAAAATCTTTTCAAAATGTGGGTCTCCAGAGAGACGGCATGAAAGCCAGCGCCTTAAGAAAATGCGTCATTCTCCACAAACCAAACAAACAAACCATCGGATAGATAGTTTGTCTGTCTGTTCCCTCTGTCTATACTCACCAGTGATTGGAACTACAGGTCAAAGCAGCAGAAAGAGAGAAGAGCAGATGTTTAGTCAGACTGCAGGATGGGTGGATTTGCTAGTTAGATTCTACACATGGACTTAAAAGTTAATTGGACTACTTTGGTCAGTCTACAAGGAGCTCAAAGGATTTACACATGATGGATGATCCAAAGATACAGTAGATGACATCACAGAAAGTGACTGGAGCATGACTGACAGCCAACAAAAACAACAACATCAATAAGAACAACAACCACGGCTACTTGAGGATAATAGTTGTGTCAAACAGACACAACATCAAACAGAAATCTACCAAATTAACAACAAATAACTACTTTGCCAGAAACCATGGCAACATAAAACATACACACAAGCAGATGGACAGTGGTTCAAATAAGCTGCAGTGCTGCACTATGCTGGGGATCTACTGCAATGCCCTCTAGTGGTATCATCTGCCACAGCAGCCTTTGTACAACCAGTGTATTAGTAGCTGCCTGGATTAAAGGTTCATTTCAATCTATTAGTTAAAAAAAATGGAATAAAGACCTGAATCAGTGGTATGGCATTACTTTTTGGAGAAGTTGAATGACTCTTTATTAAAACTTCAACCCAAGCCTTTTGCAATTTGAATACGGATCATAATCATCAAAGTACAGGGTTTGGTTACACAGTACCTACATAAATCTTGGCACTTGTGGGTGTTTCTCTTTACTGTGTATCTTTGAAATCTGTATTGATTAAATATTCTAACACAAGAAAAAACAGATAATGAGGTAATGATTCCAGTAGCAACTATCATCTAATAATTGTTGCATTTTGGAAACTAGTACATTGCAAACCAAAACTGTTTCCAATGTTTCCTGATGATCTGAAATGTGAAAGACATTTGAGATAATGAAGGGGTCAAATTGTTGCAGAACGTCCAGGTGAACCTGTATGTGCTGTGTGTGGTAATGTGAGTTGGCAGGAGTAATGCACAGACTGACAGGCTGAATAATGGACTAGCTTGGGGTTGCAGCACAACCGACTGATTTCATCTTCACCACTGTTTATTAACTGACACTGTTTATTTCATCCAGCTGATGCTTCTCTCTGCTCCGAGGACATGTTAGCTCATTACAGATTGTTAAAGGTTTGTTAAGCCCTCATCAGGCCAATTAACAGTAAACCTGACCCGACACTGCCTCTTCATTCACTACTTCCTGTTACTTCCTCCTAGTCTGTGATGTGATTGGCTGAGACAGATAGTAACTGCAGCCTTCACTCCAAATTAGAGGCAGTGGAACAGGAAGTTAATTAACACAGTTTTGGTGGGGTTGTGTGTGTGTATGTGTGTGTGTGTGTGTATAGTGGGGGGTTACACTGGCCTTAAGGGCATGTTAGAATTGTACATCATGCTACAGTGTCACACTAAGGCTAAACTAAAGATAAACACGACATCCAACTTGGCAACACTACAGCTTTCATAATTCAGTCATTCAGATCGGGGCATCAACAGCCAAACATGTCTAGGGAATGAGGATAATTTCTATGAAAACACAGATGGTAGGTACTCAAACAGGGTTCTAGATCCAACGCAGGGAAAAGGCTCTAGAGCCAAACACACAGAAGCAGGGCTTTAGACACTAAACAATTGTTCATTGTTGCTGGATGTCACAGTTTTCATCTACAGCCATTTTGCAGTGACAATATGACAAACTGTCTTCCTCCTTTTAAGCATTTTCGGGACATAACATGGCATGACTGAAAACAACCCATAACTACAGAGATAATGAGGTCTCTAAGGGAGAATAATGGGAGAATGTAACTGTAATTATGGGGAATCTCAATAAACCTCAGTAGGAAACACAGAAACCACGTCTGGGATTGGAAATGATTCAGCCTAAGGAAAACACAGTGTGACAGATGAACTGCTTGGTTATTGGAGTTTTCAGAAGCAGCCATGTTACACATGGAGAGGTGGGTCTAGGCGGCAGAGCTGAGTACACACTTATCCCATGCTCATATATTCCAATCCAGGACACATACTTTTTGATCACCTGTGAACCAATTCTAAATATCTATTTTTTGTATTTCTGTCAACATGTCACTGTAGCTGATCTATAGATTGTTGTGTACCTCACCATGGTTAATGTTATGGAGGACTTTATTACAAATATACTGCCAACACTTCTAAGTTTTAGATAAGGGACAACATCATGGTACCAATACTCCAACCTAGCCAAACTCTCTATGGCTCTGGTAAGCCCACCCACACAAACATACATGGTAGGGGTACAAGCACACGACACTGCAGAATATAACAGTGGTGTGGCCTTAATCGCCACAGTCGTGGACATTTGGACACAAACCAGGGGCTACAGTATGTACTGACAGACACACACACACTGGGCAGGGCTACAAGCACAAAGGCTGTAGACAGGAATGGTGATGACGGGTGATTGCTACAGTATGGTGGTGGTGACGGGTGACATTTTTAGCCATGCCAGAGATCTCACCTAGCACAGCAGTGGGCACCAGAGGATCGTTGGGCACTGTGGGAGGAAACATGGTGAGGAACAGTCTAAATTGCAGTGTTACTTAAGCTATGGGTCAAGACCCAAAAATGGGTGGCAGGAAAATTGAAAAGCTCCCCAAAACAGGAAGAGGAGCAGAAAAGGGCCTCTGACACACAACACTTTCTTCAATCAGGAGGTTAACATGAGGGAAAAGGACAAACCCTCATGCTAACACCAGTGAGCTAGCTACTTCTGCTAGAGCTTTAATTCCAAAGGCCAGGTGACAGAGTCGACTGGCCCGACATCTAGGGATCACCTACAGAATCTTGAAACTAAAATCTCTTCAGCGGAGAAAATAGATAATAAAAAACCCTAATCCTAGAGGTTTTAGTAATTTGATGTGTTAGAATAGAATAGAATAGAATAGAATAGAATAGAATAGAATAGAATATTATATTCCAGGTTCACACATTCATCGATGTACTCAGTCATTCCAGTCCTGTCGTTGAGGTGCTGAAGAGGGTCAATACGACTACTTCTGCTAATAATAATGATACTAATAAGAAGAAACTAGTTTATAAACTTACATCTGTTGTTGTAGTTGTGAGAGTCCATAAAGGTCACAGCCATGGGGTCGTCTCCATGGAGAGTGCTCTGGTCGGCATAGCTACGATCCATGGCGTTCACCATGTGTGTCATTTCCTGCCGTGTCGTTCCGATGGCGTCTTTGCGCTTCTTTGCCAGTTTCCTGTCGGGAGCAGAGAGAGATGAAGTAAGACAACACACACATGCGTACACACACATCAGCTAGCCTGCAGACCGCCGGCTCACTTAGCCTTGGCCTTAGCTAGTATAGCTCAAATATGAGGTAGGTGCTATCACATCTCTGGTTGGTTACAATAGCATGGCTGGAGTCTGCAGGCTGCTGATCCTAGACAGAGTCAGAACCAACAAGGAAGAGAAAAAAAAGGAGAAAAGAAGAAAAGCGGGAAAGACAGAGGAAGAAGGGAGGAGAGAATAGGTGAGGAAGGAGAGATGAGGGAGTTTGTAAATGACAGAACGTAACTATCAGTCAGTGGGCTCAGCTATAGGAGCATAGGGAAAATAGCAACTAATGCAGAACAGGGAAAATGACCTGTGACCTACAATTAGCATAAGGAAAACCTGTTATTAAGCATGGTACCACAGAGCTGCTGTCAGATGAAAGCCTCAAAAAAGCCTTGTTTTCAGATTGAGACTGTTATTTTTTGTGATTGGGTTTCACAAGTCCTATGCATCATGAAACTTAGTAAAATGTAGACTCATACTCACTTTTTTTCAATTCAAGAAAACAAAAACACCAAAATCAGAAATATTTGGTTTTCATCTGACAGCAAAGGTAGGAAAAATCCCATATAAACAATAATAGGGGAATGACTTATGACCTATAGTAACCAGGGAAAACCATTTACCAACCATAGTATCACAGGGGAGTTACCATCATATAAGAGGAGGGCTTAAGGTCATGTCATGAATAGTGCAGTCCAGTATTGTGGGAGTATGGGACACTGGTTTTTGGAAGAGGAAAGGGATCTTCAAGGGATACCTGATTTTGAATTTTATTCTGTTATTTCTCTTCAGAGGCAGTTGTCAAACAGTGGAGGAGAGTTTCGCGAGAGCAAATACACAAACTGTTCTCCATAATGGGACCAGTGACTGGTGAAGAAAAATAACAGGCTAAAAATCTAAATGTCAAGGTATCCTTTTAAGTAGTAGCGTATGGAAATCTCTCAGCATGTGCAATCCGTAAATTCCAAGGAAAATAATTATAGAGGACTTTAAACCTTGAGCATGACGGAGCATGCAGGAACTGTAGTTATACCCAGAGCCATAGATGTACACCAGTTAGGCCAACATCTCTCAGAGCAAGCAACCAATCTCCATGTTTAAACAGAGCTTGCTCAAAATGAGTTGCTCACACGCATAGCATTTTGTGTCCCAAAATGGATTCAAACAAATACTCACTAGGAGGGACACAAAATGCCCGCAGATGGGAGTAATGACATCTGGTGAATGCAGAGTAATTTTTTGACATTTGCCAAACTGATAAAATGTACGGCTCTGACTTTGTCCCAGCAGACAGACACACAGAAAGCATGCTTTACTTCTTGTTTGTTTTACCTCTTGACCCCAAAATACACCAACTCCACCTCGAAGACCACACACACACACACACACACAGACACACACTCACATACTCAGTAGGAACACAGCTTTATCCACTGACCCGGCCAACATACTGCAGTGTATGTTTGTGTGTGTCGTGTGTGTGTGTGTGTGTGTGGCAGAGAGAGAAAACATGTGAGAAGTAGGTATATATTACATACCTACTTATATGAGAGAGGGATAGAGAGAGAGAGAGAGAGAGAGAGAGAGAGAGAGAGAGAGAGAGAGAGACAGAGAGACACACAGAGAGACACACAGAGAGAAAGAGAGAGAGATAGAGGCAACTGTCTACACCACCACAGAAGAAGAACCATCATAAGAATGAACTAAACCAAATGTGCCCCAAACAGGAAGCAAACTGCTTCCGATCCACCAATAGGAAAGAGACATTGAGCATGTGTAGCAGAGTTACCATGGTACCTGTGAGTTGATGGGCGGATGGATGATCACATGACTACATGCACACAAAGAGCTACAGGTCACAAGTGCAGCATTCTTTTTTCAAATAACACGCTTGGGCCTGTGCCGTCCCACTTTGGCCTGCTTGGTTCTGCTTTGGCCCATTACGGCCAACTTTGCCCTATATAAGCCTGCTTCAGAGCAACTTTGGAGCATGTAGAGGACACCGGGGCCGAGGTTAATTCACTTTCAGTTCAATCACTTCAGCATGTAAATAGAATCTGACATTCAATTTGCTAACAATTCAGCACTCACTGTTGGTTATTTCTTATTATGTCGGATAATATGACACCCTTCTCCTGCAAAACATTTTCAATATTTTCAAGACTGGAGGAAGAAATAATAAAAAGAAATTAGAGCTTTCCATATTTGAATGTTTGAAGGAAAGAATCCACTGAATCCTGATTTGATTGAAATGAAAGTGAATTGACCCCCACCCTGGCTAGGCGTCAATGAGGATGGCTTTGGCTGGTTGATCAGAGTTGAAAATGTGTTTTGTCTTGAAAAAAGTATACTGCATCTTTAAAAATAACAACAACTAGCCACTAATTCGCCCAATAAGATAACAGCAGCTGGGTGAGCTGATTGTTGATTGGTTGTTTACTTACAGGTAATAAGAGTATGAATAGTAGGTCCTCCTGGGGTTGTGAGCCAATCAGAAAGCAAAGAATGAGACACAAGGGTCATGAATATGCAAATTAGGACAATTCTTGTCCTGTCACGACCAGCAACAACAGAAACAGAAAAAAAACACTCCTTGATTGCTTTGGCTACAACTTGAGGGTCATGCAAGGGGTTGTTATTGTTAGTATGGGCTATTTCTTTGGAAAAATAAAAAGCTCAAGTCTAAAGCTAAATAAATACTATCATAAACAACTATGAAAACTACAATATAAAAGCTAGCAGGATAATTTATAAGATTTATGAAATTATTACTAAAATAACAAGGATCTATCTATATAAACTTATCAACATGCAAGTCTTTCACTTCGCAGTGTTTACTTCTGGAAGTATTTAGGATATTTAAAGTATTCATGCATTTAAAATCCTTTAAAGCTGCCTTCTACTGTAACTGAATGGCCCTGTTTAGAGATTTAGCCACGATTAGCCAATCATCTTTCATCACTCCTATGGATATTAAACATTTTGTCAAAACTGACACACAGCTGTCCAATCTAAAACAGCAGGCAGCTCACTTCCTGTAAAACAAGCATGATGTCATTGCGATGTCATCATGTCCCACCATTTTAAAGATGCAGTATTGTCTAAAGTTGTAAAAGTTCAATGAAAATGAAGATTGATCTCCCCAGAACCCTTCATGCAACAGAAAACTACCTAATGATGTCGACAGAACCTCAATCTCAAAATGTTGACATAACTTAAAATAAATCTTTTGATAAAACCCAAAACATTTTCCCAGAATGCTACACCTAAATGAGTTGTCACAGCAGTCATACCATTTTGTTACAAATCAACCTAAAAATGTCAGATATCAACCTTTATTTTTATAGCTCAACATGATTATGTTGCCATAACTCAAAATAAAAATACAGTTCCAACTCAAACCAGTTTTTTAGAACTCACTATTAGTAGCTCAAAGGCAAACTTCTGTCCCATGCAGAGATATGCAATTAAGTTTTCTCAGCCGGAAACAGCTGTCGTGAGTTGATCGATGGTTGTTACTCCTCAACCTCAGATGTTCTCATAAACCAAACTAAAAATGTTGTAAGTCAAAATACCAAAACAGTCACAACTCAGGTTTGTCACGACTTGATAAAAATGTTCTCCTAACTACCTAAATATGTTGATATAAAATAACTTTCAACCTGTCTATTCTGTTACAACATAGTGTAAACTTGTTGTCACAGATCAACCTAAACATATTGTTATAACAATGTTGGCTTTAGTTTATTAGACCAATGTCATCCGAGTCCAATGGTATGACGTTCGAGTCCAATGGTATGGCATTCCCCTAATTGTTTGGTGATTTTGCACTAAGGTCTAAGAAGTTGCCTCCAGCTCACAGTAAACAAAGTTATGTGTGAGAGCAGGTACTCACACCAGTCCCTCCAGAAAACTGTGTTCTCAACACAATAGTCTAACACTTCCCTGCAAATATTGCAAGGGTTTTCTATTTGGACTGCTTTCTTTCTCATCCTTTAAAAATTAGGACTACAATATGACAGACTGCAAGGACCACATTTCTTTTAATTATTGCAATATTAAAGCTATTAAAACTCTAATCAAATCACTTATTGACAAGAAGATCATGACTCACATATGTCATCAGTCCTTGATTTGTTTCCTAAAAATATAAAAACACCACAAATTGCCTTACATTTTTTTCTTAAAAAACACCACCAATACACGGCTTCTTGTTCTCAAAAAACTGAAATCCTGGATGGACAGGTGTCTTCACTAAGGCCAATGAGTGTGAACTACTGTATGTTCCGAACACCGCCCAGTATCACAGAGGTTAGCACCCAGTGAAATAGTCAGTGCTCTGCTCTGCAGTCGATACTCTACACTCTCAGCCCAGGCCCTGGGGTTATCTTTCACATGAACACTTTCACACTAAAAGCAGCAATACTGGATTGTAGGAATTCATTACGAGAATTAGAATAAAATGTGGAGGTGAGGGGTCACAACGACAACAGTCAAAAGAAGAAAGTTGCCTGGTAACGAGAGTCTATTACTGACAGTGACTTAATGTCTCTAATTGTTTTTAATTGGCTGAGTTTGGCCATGATTGGCTATAATTGAGAGACTGGTTTCTTGGTTACACTTTGACCCCGCTGGTGAGATGCACATCTTCAGTAATCATGTATTTTAGACACATTACAATATATGATCAATACATGGTCTGACTTGGTCTCCCACATGAAGGACATGTTTCATGTGGTCTTAATTTTCATGCCTTGTAATGTGTCCAAGATACGAGGCTGTCAATGGGCAAATCAACCTTTTTTTCCTCAATTCCGCAAAACAATTTTTCATAATGGTAAGAAAAAAGTTGATATGAGGTTTTTGCAGGACATGCATGTGTCTCACATATGCAAAGTAACAAATTCCTTATTACATTCTTTTTAATAAGGCAATCAGGTTTCCTGAACACCAGATTTTAACTGCGAGGTCATACGGACATTTTCAGTATAGTTAGCTATTGTGTACATGTGCACAATACACACACACACACACACACACACACACACACACACACTAGACAGTATGGAGTCATGCTAATTTGACCTTCTTATGTAGGCTCACAGCTACTCAGGTAGAAATGGATTATTAAAACATCAGAGTCAGTATATTGGAATATTATCATATTGACAGTGTCCTGCTTAAACCTCACATCTCCAATGTTTCCTTTTTTCTTTGACAAGCGGCATTGTCCCACATGTCTCATGAACCTGTGACCAAACCAATTTATTGATAATGGATTAAAAAATGTCAAAAATTAACAACAGAAAATGGGAAAACCAACCAGTTTTTCTCAATTCCATTCCTGAAACGGTTTGGAGATACAATGTTTCTACAGTACAATGATGATGATACCAGACTGTAAAATTGGAGTTAATTTCAAACATAATATCATGACAAATTCAGAAATAATGTATGAGCATGAGACTTCCAGGTCTCTGGAGGGCACAGATGATGTTGTAGAATTGTGTCCAATTCCATATCTAATTATTTAATCAATCCTAATTGCTAAAAGTACAATCCATATTTACAGTATTGTGACCCCTACTGAAACACTGTTGCCCCACTACTGGCTTTGTTAACAGTGATTTATTGGACTAAAACCACTTTTAGAATTCCCACTTAGAAACTGAGTGGTTTGATACAATGATGGCAGACCATGACAGCTAAGAGTTTCATAGGTATTTTGAGGGTTTAAAAGGTTTGTTTACATTTGAAAACTTTCTAAACATGGATGTAAAAGAGCCTACATTTTGCATTATGGGTTAGGAAAGTTCCACACACCTTATTTTCCATCTACAGGTTCAACTCTTCAAGAGGAAATTTGAATATACTCAAAATGTACATGGTCAAATAAATTCTATAATGTATCTTTCACTGTCAATGTTAGGGAACACAGTTGATCTGCCAATCCCTACTAAATACTGTATGTATGAATGGTCCACTGCTGGATTTCCCCAGACACAATAGACTTTGTACGCCATGATCTGATCTTCTCATGGCTGTCTAAACAGGGACAAACAGTGGAATCTGATTTTTCCCCATTTCCACAGCCATGAATAAACTGATCTATTACACACAAAAAGATAGAAATCAGATGATTTGTTCCCAGGTAGATGCAGCTACAGTATAGTGTTCAGGCTGTCTTCATCGTCATACTGTAGATGTGTTTAGCCGCCACATGGTGGAGCCCTGCACCAGACTATCACACCACCGCAGAGGCCGAACCCTGCTATTCAAACTCTAGTGTCTGTAGTATATCCTGCTACTAATCTGTGTAATCTGCTACTCCACATGGGGTTGCTTTGCACCTCAACTAATGAATCATAAAAGGCGATGTGTTCTTTTCTCTCTTTCCATGTCTGTCTTTCTTATTCTCTCACTCTTTCTCTCAAGACTCAGTTGCTCTGTGTGTTTAGCTGACTTGTAGAGTTAGTTGCTTTGTTAATTCAATGTGTCTACTGTTGAGAGAAAAAAAACACCCACATGATCTCAGATCTCTCCTACAGTACAATGCACAACAGCCAGGAGTTTCTTCTTTTGAAAATACCACATTTTAATATGGATCTAGGGAAAAACAGGCCCTTTAACAAACTTCAGGAACTGATCAAGTTGGTTCTGAAGGGAGATCAACTTTTATGGTGGATGGATGGAAGATGGAGCTACACTACAGCAAATACTGGACCAACACACAACAAGAGAATGGCTTTAGGTGCTTGTTTGTGTGTGTATGCGTGTTTGTGTCTGCATGCGTGTTGGTGTGTGAATACGAATGTATTTGTACTCAGCGTTCATTAAGACTGTGCAGGTCTTTAGTGGGCGTGGTTAGAGGCTGTCACTCACCTCTTCTTGACCAATAGGATGGCTACCAGCACCAGCAGTATAAAGACTAGAACTCCAGCACTGATCCCGGCGATCTTCACCACCCGATCCGTCTGTTTAGCAGGATCAGGGATCACTTCTGGCTCCTCTGTAGCACCTATAACAGAATCAAAATAAAACAGCATCAATATTATGGTTCTGACATAAGATCAATTTACTTTTAGATTACTAATGATTGATTCCTAGGAGTGGACAAAATAATAAAAATCTCATTAAAATTAGGTCATTTTGTATCCTCACTAGATATCCATTTCAACATATTCACCGACTCCAATGCTTTGGTGGCCCTAATCATTAAAATAAAGGTTATCTCACCACCGTGCATTTGTGGTTACTTAAGAGGAGTTGAAAATTGCTAGGACAAATGACAAATGATGTCTCAGCAGGACTTCAAAATCTTAGGGAAGCAAAGAAAAATGGCAAAGTCTGGAAGCCACTGCAGAGGTATAAAACTCTGAAATGAATGTAAAAAAGAAAAGTGTGAGGTAGTATTTTTTACATCATTGGTCATTACCTCTATGTTTACAGTCTCAGTGAGATTTTTCTGAAAGAGCTGATGTTTGCTGGAGTGGAAGCAAAAAAGCAGGCGCCTCTTGCTGTAAGCGCTGAGATATCACTCAGTAGAGTACTGAAAGCTTCGCCTGCTTGAGGTGGGGGGGTGCTCTTGTACTGAGATTAAAGTGGCCCTGCAAAACCCTATGCGGCCTTGCTGTGGAAAAGCTGTTGACCAATGTAAAAAATAGTTGATAACCGTCTAGTGCAATAAATGTGTGTGCAACCAGCTGTAAAACACATTCCAGTAGATTCTTTGTAAGCGACAAGTTAAAATACATTCCATGTAGCTGAGCCGTCACTAACAAGGACATCTCCTGTTTAATCATAAAGGTCCAACAATGAGTGTTTTTTCCGGCGGCAACTGAAGAAACTGAAAGTCTCACAATCAAAGGTTTAAAATGAATTATCTTCACAAGTTCCTTCACAGTCTGGTTTGTCCGCATTGTCATTGTCAAGGAGCTGCATGCCATCGGGCCGAAGAAGAGGGCAAGAAAGATTGCCAATTTGTTTCTGCCCATCCAGGAAACCTTCTGTTTCAGAATCCATCTTTTGGGAGAGTGAACTGAGTGTACCTGTTACTGCTGCAAATACATTGTCATTATCATGCTGTTTATTTTTACCCAAGTGCTATTTGCAGAATCTTGGCATACCTTTAGAGTATCTGCACAACCCCGTGTCACCTCAGGCAAGCACAGTATGCCACCTAACAGCCTCAGGAATTGTTTGTATTCTCTAAAGCTGTCTTTACCAAAAGCCTGTACTGGGAAATTGGCAATTTTGATACGGAAAACAAATTCTATATGGAGATGACAAGTCAGTAAAAAAGGAGGGTTAAGTTGTCCCTGCTCTGACCCACCTTTTGACTTAGTAAAAACCAGATCCGGTAAACATTCTGTGTAAAGCAAAGCTGGAAAATTGCCAGTGCAAATGCCATGGTAACTGTCACACATGATGTAAATATATTCAACAGTTGTGTTTGCGGTGCCTATTTAGCTCACATCATGAAACACTGAGACTAACACTATATTCTTAATTTTAAAATGTATCCCTGTGTGAGCTACAGCTGACCAATAATGAGCACAAGGGATTGCTTCTACCCAAAACGGTCGCTTCTACCGAGTAGCTTATCTATGAAAGTACATTTCACAGCAGGTGGCATAGACTAAGGGTAGCAACAGTTACACAAAAATGACAACAAGCTATTCATGAGAAAGATGCTAATGCTCGTTTCCCATGGCTTCTCCTGTGCAGTGTTAAGTTAAAATACTGTGTAAAAGGCAATAACAGAACATCAGTGGGAGCTAGGAGCAGCTCTACTTAGTGATCTGATCTCACAACGCCAGAATAGTCCATTCCGCAACATAAGAACATTATAACGTATTATGATAATCCAAATAATCTAACACAAAGACATATACACACATTACTCAACTCAATATAATACAATAAATATCAAACAATAATCCATCTCTAATGCTAAATATCAACAAGATAAACATAATCTCTCTCTCTCTTTATCTCTGTCTTGATATTAGTGGCCTACACAGTGTTATTTTGTTGTTAAATGATTCTGCCATTTCATTATGCAACAACATTACACCAGGACATAGGACACAGATTGAAGTCCTACACTGATAAATGTAATGTGGGCAGTGAGTCATGAGCCAAAATATTCCTATTTAGAGTTCTTACACATATTTGTTGATCAACATCCATAACTATTTTGTTTGTGTTCAGATTTTGCTTTTTTGGAGCTGATTTGAATGTCCCAGATCTTGTTTTGATTAGCTACAGCTAACGCTCTGGATTTATGTATTCAGGAAATTCATTTGGGTTATTATTCCTGTAAATTGATGGATTTACAGCCAAGCAGCCAAGCTTGATGGCTCCAGCAAACACTTAAATGGCCAAAACAAAGATTATTTATTATTATTATTTCAATGACATTCCCATAACATTTCTAGTAGTGGAAACCAAAAAATATAATTCCTGTGACTTTTCCAGGTTTTCCATGAACACTGGACCCTAGCCTATTAAACATTGGTTTCTGAATAGTATAACATATAGATAACAGCTTAAGATGCTATATTGTGAATATGCTTGTTGAAAAAACCTTGTAATGAGCCATCTCAGATTCACTGTCTAGATGTAATTAAACTAGAAGTCCACACATAGACCAAACATAGTAGAACCAGAGTAGAACCTATATATAGTCCCATGAGTCCCACTTTGGGTGGGCCTGCTATAGCTGAGCTCAATAGGAGTTATACAATATGTTATGTATTCTGTTATATAATTCTTGGTCAAATCAGCTTAAAAAAACAAATAAACAAACAAACAAAAACTTCAACCACCATCAACTCTTTTTTTTATGTTAAATGAGGATCTAAAATTTGAAACATGTTGTTTTGGTCCCTATGACTCCAAATCATTCAGCATTATTGGTGGTCAAACTTTGCCCATGATTTTGTGGCTAATGGCAGAGAACATCATGAATTCCATTTGACCATCACATGGGAAAAAACAAAACAAAAAAACATAAATTATCTTTTAAGGGTCCTGAGCCTGACCTCTTAATGTCTGCAGTAGCTCTTAATGTCGGTAAAAATTATCCAGGTCAGGACACTAACACTCTCTCTCTCTGACACACACACACACACACACACACATATGCAAACACACACACACACACACACACACACCCTAAGGCAGCAATGACAATACACAATACCCCAGATGACCTAATAAGACCACCACCACTTAATCCCCCCTCCCGGACACACGCATGGGCGCACATACACACACACACACGCGCGCGCACACACACACACACACACACACACACACACACACACACACACACACACACACACAGGACAGAGAGAGAGGGAGAGGGAGACAGCAAGCAAGCCCTGGCTGACCTCTGTCCATTAGTGTGTCCTTCTCCCTTATTAAAAAACCTAAAATCCTCTCTAGAGTCTTTTAGCTTCACTCAGGCCTCCATCTCCTCAGGCTAGAAGGACAGACAGAGTGTCATCTTCTCTAGCAGCCTTTAGCGAACAAACCACCTGCTCTAATAACCACAACTACCAGGAATTCTTAAACTATAATGACACTGGAAATCCACTCATTTCCCAGTTTTTGTGATTTTAGAGCAGAAACATGACACCTCATGAGCACTCAACACAAACTCGTTGCTCTTTGATCTATCACACAGAAACAATTTCCAGGTAGTCTACATGCTGACATGTCTTGGTCATATTGATCTTAACCACTGATCTTGGAACTGTCTGAAGAGCATAGAAATCAGACTTTATCTTATGAGAATACACCATTTCATTCCATTTTAAGTCCAATTAACTCCAATTAAGTGGGCGAACCCCTTTTCACCATTCAAATGTCCTCTATATCCATATTCTAGTTTTATGTTACCAGCCAAATAAACACTTTAATGTCCTTTCTATCCATTCTAGTTCTACGTGACCAGCCAAATGATTGTATAAGAATGATGATTTCGTTGAGAATGTGGTAATGCATTTTCTATTTATCCTAGTTTGTACTCCACACAGCTAAATGACTCTGATCCATCAGTCGCATTTCTAAAAATCTTTCCTCAAAACAGTGTGTGTGTGTGTGTGTGTGTGTGTGTGGGGCTGCCCGGGGATTACATCCACACCACTTAGAGCCAGTCTGATAATCCATCAGCATATGGCTTCTAGTAAAAACATGACATTTAGACTCCGTGTGTGTGTGCGCATGCAGAGTCTAGATACACACACACATAGACACACACACATTTTCTCTTTCTAGCATGCACACACACAATATCACACATATATCTTTTCTCTGACTCTAACACATGAACACACACACACACACACACACACATACACACACACAGGGTTAAAGGGTTGATCAGATTATTAAAAGAGTTCTCTATCAAAGCAATCTCTAACATCAGTCATAACAAACCTTCTTAGATAACATGTGCAGGAAAAACAGATGATGAATATCAGATTAATAACAATCATTCATGGACCGTCAGCATTCATTTGACAACAACAGCAGAAGATAAACAGGGCTAACCAGGAACCACAATAAATAAAAATCTAAATTATAATCATTAGTGATACTGACATCCCAGGAGAGGAAAAAACATATACAATGTATTTTACAAATGTTTTCTCTAAGGAGCCAAATTATGAAAATACATTTTCTACTGGGCCATTTTAAATCTTGCCATCTGAGCTGCATGTGTTTGTCAAGTTAACGCTGGCCCAGTGCCGTTTTTGGCAGAAAGTGGTATAGACAGTGATAGTGTGTTCTCACCTTTAGTAGCCAGCCTCAGACACTGCGTCTTAGTCTCCTGAAGAGAAAGGACAAAGAAACAGGAATATCTGAGTCCCATGTCAACATACAACACACTATAGCAATACTCAAGAGAATGTGAATTTGTCTAATGTATACTGTATAGGTAACAAAATATGAGGGGGGTGGGTGTTGAAAGGCAAAGAGGGGGACAAAAAGACAAAGACAGATAGGCCATGCACTGAAATGGTAGCCTTTCAGTACATCTAATAGCCTGCAAGGATATGTTGTAGTTTTAGCATGTATGTGGTACAGTATACTTGATATCTTTATATCTGAATAAATGTTTATTTACCCTTTCTGTACTGCTAACAGCTTGAAGGTAGATGTTGTAGTTCTTTCTTGGAGCCAGCGGAGGATTCCAGAAACCCTGGGGAGGAGAAGGGAGGTGATCAAAAGCTGAATACGAGGCAAAATGTTGAGTCAGATTTTAATTACAGTGTTATGTTTGGTTACATGTTTAACCATGTTTAAGAATTTACAGTTGTTGTAGCTAATCTGCCAAATTTGAGCCACTTGTATATCTTAGAACAAACCAAGTTAACTCAAACTTAATTTCACCTTAGTGTTTTATCTTCTTTTGTAATTGTGTTGTATAGTCCTATGCTTCTGTATTTTTATTATACAATTATTATAGTTTACTGTGTTTTCCATTTGATTTACTTTAAAGAAGAGGTCTCACTCATAAGCCTCTGGCTGTTGTCCTCTCCAGCACAATGCTATATTTACTTTTTCTTTTCAGTCGACATTTTTGTTGCACTATGTACAAAATATGTTGTCCACATGAAAAGGCTTGCCTGATAGGTCCTGTTGTCTCCCACGGTGAAGGGGAGCGGCTCTGGCAGGTTGCTGGGGGACAGCTGGGCTGCATAGTAATATGGAGATCCACCACTAGATGCACTGTGGTAGGAAACTGGGACCTGGGAAACAGGATAGTTAGATCGAAAATAAACTGTCTATGTGTCTAGGCGCCTATCTGAAAACAATGAAACGTTTTTGTTTTTCTTACTCAAATAGAAAGTTCATTTTGTAAGAGTAGGTGTCCAATGGTCCGAGGTGTCAAATGGTGAATATCTCATTTTGGAATGAAACTCTTCACATACATTATAAGTAAACAGATATATGTATACATAATAATCACCTGGTAGCAGTCAGAGGAGGCTTGGCGACGGGAACGTTGAGGATTCACTTCCTCCACCACAATCTGGTATGCACTGAAGTAAAAAATTTAATTAATTATACAAATCTAGTATTACTTAATATATAGGTATTAACAGATTTCTGAATAAAAACAGGTTTGTATTTCTTGGTTATACTTCGTACATAGATTGCGTAGTTATGTTTGTGTGGGCTTGCAAATTTTATCGTTTTTCATAAACCAATTTTTGGACAGCAAACATTATATACATGGGTAAAAGAAGATCTCTGACATGTTACTCATAGACAATAACATGGTTGGAATATTTAGCATAATAGCTGATTGCACTGATACAAGTTCAAGCTCCACTACTGTAATGCTCGCAATTAAACTTGCAAGAAGAGCCAGCTGATATTTTATGTCTTCAAGATTGCTTTAGTGACAATTGCATGAACCAATTACATGTGACGCACAAAATGAGAGAGACGGACCCTAGCCAAAAACAAGTTGGTGCAACAAAAGTCACGAATAGATGTTAACATAACAGAATACTGAGGATTCAGCTCCTCCTTCTATTGTCTGGTAAGCACTGAAGCAGCACAGAACAACGTTCCTTCTATGAAAAAGACTGAGCGAGTGAATCCGGGTGAATGCTATCATTCCTCATTGATCTCACCTATTAAATCCACTTTAGTCATGAGGGGGACGTTGCAGATCACAGGGGGGAGACACGTTAAGGGAGGATTTTTTAGCCTTCAGACAACTGAGACGTGGATTGTGAAAGAGGTAAATAGATATGGAGATGCGGTAGATTGACAGACTGCTCCTGCAACTCCTGCCACCTCCTGCCTCCTGTTCCTCTGCTCCTCCTGTTCAACACCCCCTCCCCCCTCCTCTTCCTCAGGTCTGCCAGAATGTTAGTACAGATGGACGCAGACGCTCCCAACCCACACGCCCACTCCACCCCCCTCATCCCCACCCCACCCCCCACCCACACACACAACAGAAAAGTCTGTAAGCCTGACTGCGTGTATATGTGTCTATATGTACGTGTCTGCCTATATGTATGTATGTATGTATACCTTATAGGTGCTCCTTTAGCCTGGGCAGGTTTGAGCAGGACAGTGATGGTTGTCGCCGTTTCATTCAGAAAGGCCTCTGACCCATCATACTCTTCTAATGTAGGGGCTGGAGAGAGAGAGAATTTGAGAGAGGAAGAGACAGAGAGAGTGGCAGTGTGTGTGTGTGTTTGAAAAAGACACAGATCAAGAATATATGTGTCTGTATTACATGGATCACCCTGCAAGCTAACTGAAATGTAAATAACAGCAAAGGAATGTTGATCTAACTAGTATACCATAAAGTAACAGATGAATAAATATTTGTAACATTGAAACTTATTATTAAACCTTTATTTTTACCTGAAATATTAGTAGTCACATTGAGTGTGGTTGCAGGTCCGAACCCTTTGGAGGTGGATGCTCGTATTGAGAGCTGGTAGGTGACGCCCGGGTGGAGCTGGGAGAACAGGTGATGGGTGGCGTTCGAGGGCAGAGACACCGTGAGTCCCGGCCGCTGGAGAGGCACTGAGGGGTCAAACGAACGCACACCGCTGTAGCTGATCTGTGGAGGAGCAGAGATGGAGAATCATGCTTTTACTGACATTCAAAATCTACAGTGAAGAAAGCAACAGTATTTTTAGTAATCATAGGCGATTAGGATTATCCAAAGTATGAAGATAAACCTTTAACAGGGTTCCTACACTCTCTTGGATATCAAATTTAAGGACTTTTCAATGATTCTCAAGGTCTTGTTGTCATATTTTGGGATAAGACATGACATTGGTGAAAATTAGACATCAGAGAGGCCTCATTTTTCACTCATGATCTTATCAAATCAATAAATAAAACTGCTATAACACAAATATACATCATGTCCTCAAGATGTGAGATGCTGTTCCTGGGATGGAAAGAGGTCCAGAGAGTGGAGGCATATTGATAAATTTGGCTGCTATATTTTATTAAAAAATCAAGCATTTTGAAGGCCAGACCTTGTAGAGACATGCCCCTTTCCCTTCTCTATACTGCATAGCTCTACTAATACAACAACTACTACAAATACTACCACTACTACTAACCCGATTACTACTACAGCTAATAATAATACCTCATATTGTATGATAACTCCATTGGGTTCAGCTGGTTCCTTCCAGTACAGGAGGATTCTGTCTTCAAATGGAGTTGCTCTTACTGACTGACTGGGAACTGGGCCTGGAACTGTTAACACACACACACACACACACACACACACACACACACACACACACACACAATGTTATACAGTGTTGTAAAATCAACAGTAGCATTAGTGCTGAAATGATAAGTCGATTAACTGATTGACAGAAAATTAATCGATCATAATTTTGATGGGTTAGTGCTAAAATTTTCTTGCTGTTTCTCTGTTTCATATCATTATAAAATGAACACTTTGGGATTTTTTTGTAATTTTAAGAGACACTTTGGGCTCTGGTAACTTTTATAGACTAAATGATTAATCAAAAAAATACTCGACAGATTAATCAATACTGAAAATAATTGTTAGTTGCTAAGTGTTAGGGTGTGTCTATTTGTATGTGTTTATATACTGTGTGTGTGTGTGTGTGTGTGTCTGTGTGTGTGTGAGAGTGTGTGTATGAGAGTGTGTTGTGTATCGCACCATCCTCATCAGTTTGTATGACAGTCTCGTCACTCTCCTTCCGTCCCTCTGGATTGGTGAGAATCATCTTCAGACTGACGTTGGTGTAGGGTGGCAGGTTGCCCACCAGGTGGCGGGGTGCTGAATTCATAAAACAAAAAAAATCGTTATTGTTAAATATGATGTTTAATCTGTTCATGCGTTAATATCATCCTCAGATTAACAGTAATGTAGGGAATTATATTGTTATTAGGGCTGCATGAAGAGGACAATATATCATATTGCTAATATTTTGGTAGATACTACGATATTACTGCATTATCATTTGTGTGTTTAAAGTTGACGTGCTCGTCTCTTAACACTTTCAGCACCTCATATTACAGCTTATTGAGCTCATCATATTATACAGTATTTCTGGACTTGGATTTTGTAAACTGGTAATGAAAAAATGAATTCAAAAATACCCATATTGCAGCCTTTGCAAAATAAATATTGTATCTTTTCATTGTGTCACATCAGAATGAATTTAATGTATTTTCAGCATTATAATAATAGTAGCAGTAATTGAGCAATGGTAATACCAAATATTACCTTTAGGGTCCATGTCCAAGCAGTCAGCCTTGCTGTGGTTGTTGGCAGTCATATAATGGTAACAAATGGTGACGTTAAAGGTGTGACATCGAGTTATGTTGTAACCCAGTGATTCCCAGTCCACCGCTATCAGACGAGATCTGGTCTCAGCGATCTTCAGCCTCTTAGGGGTCCGCATGGGTTCTACAGAGAGGGAGGGGAACACAGAGAGAGACAAGGTAAACCAAGATGGCGAGGAGCAAGATTTCTGACTTTAGTCTCCTTAGTCTACAGATGAATGAATATTTATGACTGGGATCGGCCAACAGAGTGCTGTGTGCTGCGCTGGGGTCTTCTGTCAAATCAGTTGTCACACTAAAGCATTCTGATCATATATATCATATATATATTAAGCGTATGGGGGAAAATCATAACCATTATTTGATGAATTTACATAATGGACTTGGACAGTTGTGAACTCCTGACCTACAAACAGATCTGCAAAGTTTCTCTTTGACATGAAATCATTGTTTTATTCTTACTAGGAAGGACAAAAATGCCTGATGCCAAATGTGTGCAGATGGGAGCTAATACTAAATCTGTTGCTGTATTTTGGATTTTTGGCACCATGCTATTTTCACACCTGACTGTCATATTGTATTGGAGCAGGGTGATCAAGTCAACTCAATATTTTAATAAGATGCTTTTAACAAAACACGTTGCTTTATAAAGCATCAAAGGCAGATAAAAACAAGTGAGAACAACCACATCAAAAACGTTAAGCAATGAGGCCAGAGATTGTGTATACATGCAAATGCCTGTGTGATTGAATGTGCAGGTTGCCAAAAGAGAGCAAGAGTACTGAGTCAAAGCTTTTACCAATACCCATCTCTGCTCCTCACTTCACCTCAATTCAAGCATTCTTAAAATGCAATAACTTCTAGAAGGTGTGTTTGGTTTGTACATCTTTTATATGTATTCAGAGTTGTTATTGTCGATATAATCTACCTATCTCCTCTCTTCACTGCCCTGGGCTCTAATTACTTTAACTGGCTCATTTAGCTGGATCGATAACACACACACACACACACACACACACACACACACACACACACACACACAAGACAGCAAACACAAAACCAAATCTTTCCTTCTCTCCTTCCTGCCTGCTCATATCACTCAATATCACTGAATTTTAATGTGTGGCTATCAGTACATGGAGCGACATTGCAGTACATTGTGTCGAGGATGTTTACCTATTAGTGCTTACCCAACCACTGATCAGTCAGGGTGCACCACCTCACATGAAGGAGCTGCTTCTCTAGCTGCTGGAGCTACCACTCTATCTACAGGGACTACCACTCTATCTAGAGGAGCTACCACTCTATCTTTAGGAAATACCACTTCATCCAGAGGAGATATCACTCTATCTAGAGGAGATACCACACTATCTAGAGGAGATACCACACTATCTAGAGGAGCCATCACTCCATCTTTAGGAAACAACACTATCTAGAGGAGATAACACTCTATCTATAGAGGCTTCCACTCTATCGAGAGAGGAGCAACCATTCTATCTAGAGGAGATACCACTCAGTCTAGAGACAATATCATGCTATCTTTTCATGGATCTTTTCATGGATGTGAATACTGTTGTTTAATTATCAAAAACTTAAATGACATTTTTTTGTTTGGTGTTCATTGTCATCATTCGACAACTCTTCACTCGGAGTGATAGCCATGATATCACCTGTTGATGTTTCTTCCTCTTTCTTTCTCTGTCTCTGCCTCTCTGCATCACCCACCTGCTTCCTTGTGTCCTCCCAGGATTTTAATAAAAAACAGCTCACCTTAAATAGAGACACTAGTCTCTCTCTCTCTCCCTCTCCCCCTTTGTCTCTCTGTCTCTATTTCTCCTCGGGTCTCTCTCTCAGAGGAGAAAACACAAGGACACAAACTTGTCGCTTCTTCTGACAACCCATTATCTGCCTGTCACTCACACACACACACACACAGACACACACACACACAAACACGCACGCAGAAACTAACAGAAAAACACAAACATCCACATGTACGCACGCACACACACACAGACACACACAGAAACTCAGACAGACACGAACATCCACACCCTCAGTTGATACAAACACACACACACACACACACACGTCAGGTTGTGACAAAATCAAGATTAAATCTGGGCAGAGCGCGTGCGCGCATGTGTGTGTGCACGCATATGTGTGTGTGTGTGAGAGAGAGAGACCGATAGAGTGTGCACGTCTCAATAAAACTTCTCATAATAAGATTGCATCGTCAAGGGTAAACCCATCTCTCTTTCACACACACACACACACACACACACACCCAGCTGTAAGCTGAAATACAAACATGTCGTGGCTTGCTAAGTCATTTAGATGTAAATAGCACACTGATATAGAGACGTATATATATGAGAGAGACAGAAAGAGAGAAAGAAAGAGACAGAGAGGGAAGGAAAGGAAGTGAAGACACCCGGGCAGGTAATTGTCGGCTGAGCAAATATTATTGTTCAACTGTGTGTGTGTGTGTGTGTGTGTTAATAGCTGAGGGGTCAGAGCATTTCATTTCTGCTTCAACCTGTTATTGGATGGTTGACATTTAAATAGAGAGAGAGCAAGACATACTGCTTTCTTTGCCTGTCTCTCTCTCTCTCTATTTCTGTCTCTTCCTCACTTGCCTTTGTCTCTCCCTCTCCCTGTCTCTCTCCCTGTTCAAATCAATACTTGTGATCCTCACCATAAACCTAGCTATTAGGCAAAGCCCACACACACACACACACACACACACACACACACACACATATACACACACACACACCGTTAGGGCAGTGTAATAAATTGTATTGATTTCAGGGTCTCTTGATGCTAACACTGCTTCACACTGAGACGGTTTTCAACTTGGAATTAAAACAAAATATACGACTGGCTGCCTGTCACATGCGCACACACACACACACACACACACACACACACACACACACACAGATACATAAACATGCGCACAAACACACATGCATGCACGCACACACACACACGCACACAGTCACACATTTCAAAGCCCCATTCCCCTTCTGACCCGTAATGCATTGCTGCTTATCTCTGTCTATTTATTGCCAGAAGTGAGAGGGAGGGGGAGGCGAGAAGGTAGAGAGAGAGAGAAAGAGTAAGAAAATGGGAAAAGAAAGAAAGAACGAAAGAGAGAAAGAGAGAAAGAAAGAAAGAAAGTAAGAAAGAAAGACAGAAAGAAAGAAAGAAAGAAAGCTTGGAGCAAGGACAGGAGGATAGAGAGAGCAGAACGGAAATGGAGGAAAGATGATTGTAAAAACGAACCAATGTGTGGAAAAATGAAAGTGGGGCTAGAGGGAGGGAGGGATAAAGGGAGGCGAAAGAGAGGAGCGAGAGGAAGATGAGAGAGAGAGAGAGAGAGAGAGAGAGAGAGAGAGAGGAGAAACGATAACCAGGTTGGAAGGTGGCCAAAGCCATGTGGGACCAGTTCCAACGGTAAACCACAGAGGCGGCCTTGTCCCCGTCCTCTCCTCCGGCAGACAGACAAACGGCTGGATTCATGTTGGAACTAAAAGGCTTTGTTCTCCGCAGATAGAGCTTTGAAAACAACAACAATACCAATAAACACCAACAATAACACCAAGGACAACGAGCTTCATATCAGCGGAATCCAGAGGCTGGAATTAAAGAACGGAAAACAAAAGGAAGGGAAATTAAACTAAATGAAACAGAACTCCACTAAGGGCTAAACAAACTCGAGCCCTCAACATAAACCGGCAGGAAGAGCCGAGAAGAAAGAACAAAGACAATGGAACGGGGGAAGAAGGAAACACAAGAGAGGGAAAGAAAGTAGAGAAGAGGAGAAGGGGAAAGGGGAGAGGGTAAGGGGGGGGGGGAAACGCGGCCAAATCCAAGTTAATCTGTCCAATTAGTTCCTGGTAATCCTTCCACTGTCATGAGGAAGACAAATGGAACTCCATTCATCTGTCTGTCTGTCTCAAACGTTCACTCTGTCTGTCTCTCTCTACCCGTCTCTCTGCACACTCTGTCTGTCTCTCTTTACCCGTCTCTCTGCACACTCTGTCTGTCTCTCTCTACCCGTCTCTCTGCACACTCTGTCTGTCTCTCTTTACCCGTCTCTCTGCACACTCTGTCTGTCTCTCTCTACCCGTCTCTCTGCACACTCTGTCTGTCTCTCTTTACCCGTCTCTCTGCACACTCTGTCTGTCTCTCTCTACCCGTCTCTCTGCACACTCTGTCTGTCTCTCTTTACCCGTCTCTCTGCACACTCTGTCTGTCTCTCTCTACCCGTCTCTCTGTCTGTCTCTCTCTACCTGTCTCTCTGTCTGTCTCTCTCTACCTGTCTCTCTGTCTGTCTCTCTCTACCCGTCTCTCTGTCTGTCTCTCTCTACCTGTCTCTCTGCACACTCTGTCTCTCTCTCTCTACCCGTCTCTCTGCACACTCTGTCTGTCTCTCTCTACCCGTCTCTCTGCATCTCTCTGGCTTTCTGACTCTCAAACGCACACAGCATCAACAGTTCTGTGTTTGGAAATCTCTTGGCTGCTATTCCTAGGGCCTGACCCTTAAACCGCCACACTGCTGACTGCAGGTCAACGTGTGTGTGTGTGTGTATGTGTGTGTGTGTGTTTTCACAAACATAAAGAAGTACATGTGATAAAATGTCGGTCTGTGTGTGATCAGTGCAGTATCTGTGTTTGTGCGTCTGTGTGGAAGTGTGTGTTTTGTGATTCCATTCTTCCATAAATCCAAGTGGTGCTGAGTTAGTGCAACATATGAGAAATACTGTGACGCCCCTGACCTGTGTGTGTGTGTGTGTGTGTGATGTGCTTGTCAGTTTCTGTGTGCCATTCTCTCTCTCTCCATCTCTCCCACTTTATACATCTTAGTGTGTTTCTCTCTTCTGTGTGTGTGCCTCTGTAAATGTGTGTCTTTGTGTATGTGTGTGTGTGTGTGTGCATGGGTGTGTGTGTGTGTGTGTGTGTGTGTGTCTAACCTGCCATGACCGAGAGTTTTTCAGCAGAAAATTCAGGATTTGGATTAAAAGCTACTTCATCACCTTCTGTCACACACACACGTGTGTGCACGCGCTCGCACGCGCGCGCACACACACACACACACACACACACACACACACACATTCACTAACTCTCCACTCCAAGTTGATTATTTTTCACCCTTCAGACAAGAGCAATAAATCACCAGAGAAGAAAAATCGAGAAGAGAGTGAGCGAGAGAAAGAGAGACAGGGAGAGAGAGAGAGAGAGAGAGAGAGAGAGAGAGAGAGAGAGAGAGAGAGAGAGAGGGAAAAGAAGTAGAGACAGAAGGGGGAAAAGAAATGAAAAGGGTAGAAAAAGAGAAAAGAAGAGATGAGAAGAGAGACGAGAAGAAAAGAAGAAGAGAGAAGAGGAAGAGATGAAATCCTGTCTATTATCATATCAATTACTCTGTGGTGTGTGTGTGTGTATGTGTGTGTGATGTTTGCTCAATTTTTTATGAACTTTATTGGTTTTTAATGAAGCAACGTTTTATGCGGTCACACACACGGGTGTGCACGCCTGATGTTTTTGCACACATGAGTGTGTGTGTGTGTGTCCATCATATTGTGTTGAACTAAATATTCAGTAAACTACAGGTGGCGGGATCAGACAAACCTAACCAAACAGAAAAAGCAAAGGAATCATTACCATTTAAATAACATTTCTACCCCTGCGTGTATGTGTCTCTCTCTCTCAACAAACACACACAAACACACGCAGACACACACACACAACCTCCATCATATAGGAGACACAAGAGAAAGACAGGTAGAGATATCACTACAATATTAATACAGTCAGCAGAATATCTCAGAGTCGCCAAACATTCATTACCTACTGCCGTGTTTATGGTATATACAATATATTTAGATCTATATATTTACTCTGAATGTATGCAGTCTATGTTTGAGTCTGCTTGTGTAGACAATGTGACACAAAGCAAAAAATATAATTTTTTTAAGTCATTTCAGTGATGTAAATAGGTTTTCAATGTAGTGAGTCCCCGGGACCCACAGGTGGTCATTTGAGTGGGTCCCCAATAAAATTTGTGTTTTTTGACAAATTGTAGTGTTAAACTCGTGTTTGATGTTATACGGTTATAATAATTATGGTTATATTCATGTATGTTGAAAATGTATCTGAAAATTAAACAAATAAAATCCCAAATCTGAAAACTTTATTTACAAAACATTATACAAATGTCACATCATCATGACATACTAGTCTACAAAATTCAAATAAACAAAATAGTGTCTGTAGCAACATAATAGCACCAAAATAAATTATCAAATAAAAGAGATCTCGTCTTGCGCGAGATATATGCGCAGACGGTGAGAAAATGGCGGCCGGTGGATTATTTTTTTTTCAACACGTCGCGTCCCCTGGACGGTAAAGCATCATCGGGTCATCATCGACATGAGTGAATACAGCATCCACGTGAGTTTATTTACCAATTACCAAGTTTGTAGCCTTGTTGAAATGAAATCTGTGCGGCAAAAGTAGCATTGGATGCAGGCCCAGCAAGGGCATTAAGTCTCTCCCGTGATGATTGAGACTATGAACACGGGATGTCGTCTGCGCAAGATAGATGCACAGACGGTGACCGATGGATTATTTTTTTTTAACAGCGAGGTTTCTTTTGTTTATTTCTATGATTTCAACACGGATTTCGTTGTTCACAATGTAGCATTATCAGGGAAAAAATAGGGTGCGTCCCCTGGACGCGTCGATAGTGAGTTTACTGCGTCCTTTTGGATTTTAACGCGTCAGAGATGCAGGACGCAGACCTATTTACATCACTGATCATTTAACTTTTTTAGTTTTGAGTCTAAAAATCTATTTTTTTTAAAAAAAACAAGTATAAAAATGGACCACAGTTGGGGTGAAATAATTCCACTTGTTTCCAATGCAAATCAACTCGTTGAGTAGAACTAATCGCACTACTATTTTGTGGTCGATAAACAAAAATGATTGAGATATAATCCATTGTTTCTACATTGGAGAGATCTAACATCTCGCTATGTGTAAAGAAAAACAGAGTAATAAGTTGTGTTGCTTTGTTCTCCTTAGCTTTTACTTTAGTATTGGGGAAAGTGATACCATAATCCGATTTTAGCCTAATATCCACTAACATTAATGTTGTCAGCTCATGGCTAATGTGGACGAACAACGAGTTAACGTCTTTACTTCAGCTGTGTTCCTGTGTGAGTTGTGAGGAGAAGAAGATTAATTTCCTCTTCCTGTCAAACAGGAAACTGTTCAGTACGTGAGTCGGTTGAACAAGACTATGACTTCCCCTCTGTCAATAAACACACACACACACACACACGCACACACACAGGTTGGCACAGATCAGTCAGGCCCTGTGCTTATGAGTTTTCATCTCTCTTTCATTTTCATTCTCCAGTTTCATCATTCTCGCCTCTCTCGCTCTCCTTCTCTTCCCCCTCCCATTTCTTCCTTTCTTTTTCAGCCTTATTGTTTTTCATCGTCTCTCCATTGCTCTTTCGCATTCAGTTTCTCGTTCTTGTTCATTGCTTTTCTTTCTCTCTCTCTCTCTCATATCAACCTTCTCTCTCCCTCTCTCTGTCTCTCTCCCTCAGGCTAGCAGTGTTTATATTTCAGTCGTTTATTTCTACAAATGTCAGACAGTGTTTCTGCCCTCCGTCTATTGATCCGCTGACAGAGAGAGAGAGGGAGAAAGAGAGAGAGAGGGAAAGGCAGAGACAGAGACACAGGTAGAAAGAGAGACATAAAGGGAGGAATGGGAGAGATGAGAGAAAGGAGGAGAAGCAGATGTATGGGGTAAGAGAGATTGATGAAGAGAGAGAGAGAGAGAGAGACTGAGGAGGGGGAAAGAAAGAGCGGGATAAAGAATGAGTGAGGTAGAGAGAGCCTCGAGTATTTTAATCACTCTTTCTCTCAGTTCACTGAGCAACCACAGACTGACTCAGACCTTCCCCTCCTCTTCTTTCTTCTCTAATTCTATCCATACCTCTCTGCTCCCTCTCTCCTCATAGTGCCAATATCACTCTACCAAGTAAAACAAAGATAGATAGAAAGACAAAACGAACAAGATGGATAGATAGATAAATGGATAGATAGATGAACAAGTGGATAGTCAGACAGGAAGACAGATAGAAAGAGGCGTGTGCAAAGAGATCTAAACTCAAGTTACCTACCTTTTTATTTGCAGAATACAGTTTATCACCGGTTTATCACCAGTTTATCATACATTTTTCAGCTGACATGCATCTTTATGACCCAAATTCATAGTATTCATTATAGTAAGTACTGTCAACTGATGTAAGTTATATGGAGACACTGTCATTTAAAGGAAAAACGGCATAAATTCAAGCTATAATTGATTTTTGTATTATATTGGTGGTTGTTTGCCTTAAGATGATCACCGACTGGAGGTCAAAGTTTACCCACCTATATATTTCCCACTACATGACTTGGTGTGTGTAAAGTGTGTAGTATCTGTAGAGAGGGCCTACCTGCACATTTGGTGCGGGTGATAAGTGGAGGTCCAGGCATGCCTGTCCCTCCCTCTCCCGGTCTGGTGAGTAACACTCTGATCTCGTACTCTGTGTCTGGGTCCAGGTGCCATAACTTGTAGTTGGGAGAGTTCACAGCGTGAGTCTCCGTCCAGCTGCCCGATGTCATGCGGTATTCAACCTAGGGGAAATAACAAGTCATTTAGTATTAGTAGCATTAATAAGACTCTCCACGTCACAGTTAAGTTATGAGAGCTAACAGCATGGCTCTCTGTCCAAATGCCTGATGTCAGATGATATTCATCCTACAGGAAATATTATTATTTATTTAAAAACAGATAGCTGTGGTCGTCAGCATTGATTAGCTGATTCCCACTGTAAACCTCTATAAAATACCCAATAAACACACACATGTGACCGCATACCAATTCATTTAAATATTAATGTACTAGCCCAAAATCACCACTCATACCGCTACTTATGTAGCAACCACTTTGTTTAGCTGCTGTTCAAGAACTTTATTACTAGGTGGAATAATAACATTTTATTATTATGATCGTTTAATTACAATTTATTAAAAATAAAAGATTTATTGGACATTTAGGTTCTCTTTTTATTACAAATAGTGTGCAACAACCGTTTTATAAAAGCAATAAGCCACACTGGAGGCCATCATTTACAGTGATTTTATAACAGCTAAGAGGCGTTAAGTACAACCTCTCATGGCTTATTGCTCAAATATCATACAATATCTCAGATCTTATGATGCCTGGAAAACATACCTCTTTCAGTATAATAGGCCCATCTCCAAATATGGAGTTAGCATTGAGCTGAATCAGCAGATACGTAGGGCCGACACCTAGCAGCTGGGGCGGGGCGATGGGGCGAGGAGGCTCTGAGGAGAGGAACACAATGAACAAGTTCAATTAAATTACACCATACAAATTTAGCTGAGACACCAAGACAGACTGCTAATTGCAGAAAATGCAAGCAGGATTTTTTTTTTGCTTTCACTGGATGACAGGGAGAACAAAACAGCCAACATGTCCAACACACTGCAGCCATTAGGGTTTGGGTGGGATGCAAATCCTGGTTAGGGTAATGGGCCACCGGGTGGTTTTAATTGAAGTAAGGACACAAAATGGTGGTGGTGAACTCAAAAATGACCCAACCAAACTAGGGTCTCTATTGTCTCCAGGCTTAAAAACCCTTCTCTAACTCATCTGCTTCTCTTTATCTACTTCTCCTTCTTTGTGATTGGTATAGATTTAATAAGGGAAATCAATAAGGGATAAGGGATTTACCTGGATTCACCTCATCACTGTACTTCATGAAAAGAGTGAGTGTCCCTACTATTTTGTATGTTCAGTGTATAAAAATGTTCAAAAGTATAAAAACAAGAGATTCCACAGTGGCATTTTAATATTAAAGATTATCTGATTGCGTTTCTGCTTCATCAGACAGTATACAGTATCATTTGAAATTGAGCCAGGCACTAGGTCCCATGATCCTCTCAGTGAATGTGTGTGTGTGTGTGTGCGTGTGTGTGTGTGTTTGATGGATGTGTGAAGGTTCAGGGCCAGTGAATCAGATCAGTGCTAGCTGTCACGCACACTTGATTGACGAGCCGACAGCCCAACACACACAAACAACCTAAACACACACGCTGCATCAAAGATTCATCTACTTGACAAACACTCACACACACAGTTCATACACACATTAATTAATCACAAACACTAACCACACACACACACATGTACTACTATCACACCAGATACACACACTCTGATCCATAAACATCTATCTCCCATGAATCATACACATCTCTCTCTCTCTCTCTCACACACACACACACACACCTACACACACTCTCAAACACACCAATACACACTCAGTTTTGCTGTCTGTATGGAGATAGAAAAGAAGATGATTATTTTTGCAATAACACCAATCCAGCTTCAATCACATCATATCAAAGTATTATCTGAATTATCTGTGTGTGTGTGTGTGTGTGTGTGTGTGTGTGTGTTTGTGTGTGTGTTACTGTGCACGTTGTTCCTTTACAGTTTTTCACAATTGTTTACACACTAAAACTGGAACTTGGGACACAATCACTAAAACCTGAAACTCATGTATCAAATCCCTAAACTAAGTCTGCAAACCTACAAGCACATTTTCTGCTTTTCACTCAGTTTGCAATTCTCTATCACACTTTTTGCAAAACACTACACACAGTAATGTGTAGTTTTCTCTCATTCTCTACCTTAGGCACAAAAACTAAAATCACATGTGTTCATTTGGAAGCACTGCCATCCCAAATGCTAAACTTCATTTACCAATTGGCCACATCCACTCATCACACATATAAACACTAATATCTGAATTGTTCACTCTGAAATCAGAGCTTTAGCACTGTAAAAAAGGCCACAGGTGAGCTCTCTTGCTTTTGAGAACAATGGAAACCAATGTTGCAGTGAGAGCGAGAGGAAGAGGAGTGACAGTAAGAGGAGGAAGAGGAGGAAGAGGAAAAAGAAGAGCAAGGAGAACAGTTATCTCAGATGAGATCCGGGTCACTTTGGTTCACCATGTGGTCCACATGGGTTGAGCATGAGGGAGGCTGGGCAGAGAGTCCAGACCAACCTGAGCTTCACTGCTGCTTCCATCATCCAGACATTCAGAAATAGGACTAGAGTATACTATAAAGAACAGTAGCATGGTGTAGAGAGTAGGCTACATGCCTGTTACGCCTCTCTACACCATGCTACTGTTCTTTATAGTATACTATAGTCCTACATATCACTAGGCCTGTGCTACTCAGTGATGGTTGGCCAATGTTACAGTAATGTCTCATTTCATGTTGAAAAATATTCTTGTACCATAACCAATCACATCATGTTTTTAGATCTTCTGCAGAACTGAGAGACGACCAGTCTGTGTGAACATGGCTTGTGATGTAGATGAGGTGCTGTCCGACCCAAATAGGAGGCAGGATGCAGCCTCTTTTTTTACATTTTTTTTTTACAGAAAACCTTTTTTTCTGTTTTTCGCCAACTGCATTGTGTTTTGTATGTAGAACACTTCACACATCCAACACATATTCAAGTGTTGAAATAGATTATTTGTGATTGAAATAAAGTATTTTAGGCGTAACAGTATTTGTGTATATATACATTATTGTAACAGCCTTTTACAACAGGCTGCTGTGCATAAGTCTAACTCTGACAATGCAAAAGGCATAAGCCTACTGATGAGATATTCATAATAGTGTTTTCCGTTAAGCACATCAGTGTGTAGTCGGTTGTTAGAAAGATGTATTCATGTGATGGTTGTGTGTGTCATTTTGTTGCAAAATACCATTTTGAAAAGAGATAAAATGGTTTTGAATGCAGTGTTTCATTTTGCCAGTGATTTGTGGAGTTTTTCATTTTATGTTAGTGGTTTTGTGTTTTGTGTTTAGAGTTTTGAGAAAATGAGCCCTAGTTTCAGAAAATGTGTGTAAGCAATTGTGAAAAACTGTAGTTATTTATTTAACTATAGTTATTTATATTTTGTATTGCTGTCACCTCTTCCTGTTCTCCTTGTGTGTGTATGTGCGTGTGTGTGTGTGTGTGTGTGTGTGTGTCTGTGAGCGTGTGTGTGTGCTGAAGACGGCTGTCAGAGAGGTGCAGGCTGGGAAATGTCTTTTTACCAACAGATGAAACACTGTAGTTTGACAGCACGCGTGCACGCACACACACACACACACACACACACACACACACACAGTGTTGAATCCAGATAATGAACGTTGAAGTGAGTTCAGAAAACCAACGTCAACAACATGTCAGCCTGCAACGCCGTCAAATAAACAAAATAAACAAGTCGATGATTAACAAACAAATGAACAAATAGAGAAATAACTCAAAGATACATTTATACTATATATATTCAGATAAAATAAAATAAAAAGATAGTTTTTCTAATGTGTGTGTATGTGTGTATGTGGTTGTCTGCTTGCATGCTTGTGTGTGCACTTGAATGTGTGTGTGTGTGTGTGTGTGTGTGTTGCTTAAAAACCTATTGAACATCTAAAAGATAAATAATAGAGATAAAAAAGAAACAGTGAGGAACGGAAGTGGGTCATTACGTGACTCAAGAGAGAACAATACTGGAATGGGTTCACGCTTTTGATTTTGTCTTTTTTTTTGTTCCATCACTTGTCATTTGTAAAGCTGACCTAAAAAAAAATAACAAATCATTATTGATTCTGCGACGGTTTTGTTGTCACAGTTGCTTTCATTATTAATCACGTGTGTGAACCTTCTCATTATTTCTCATTTTTGGGTCAAATGTAAATAACAAAAAAAAAAAGAAGAAGAAAAATCAACATCATGGAAACTTCAAAAGCAGGTGTCGTTTTCAGCCTCATCCGTTTGTGTGATTAAGTTTCTTTTGTCCCCACTGTCACCTTTATTATTGATATTAGATGAGAAACTCGTGATGCATTTTATTTTCAGGGGGATTGGCAGCTTGGCTTCAACCATCAAGGTATTTTCTGATTTACTGTAAGATGTATGCTCTAGTGAGTCACATCAAGGAGACAGAGAGAGAAAGAAAGAAAGAAAGAAAGAAAGAAAGGAAGAAAGAAAGAAAGAAAGAAACAGAGGACAGTTAGTTTGTTGCTGCCCAGTGACCGGCGCCCACTAGGCATGTTCTTGTTTGTTGTTCATCGTCAGCAACCTTGTCAATAAAGTTTAGCTTTCGCGAACCGCTGCTGACATCACCATGGAACTCATTGGAGGACATCTGACCTCGAGAACAAGGGAGGAGAGTGTGTGTGAGTGTGTGTGTGTGTCTGTGTGTGTGTGTGTGTGTCTCAGCCCTATCGATAGCCAACAGTGGTAGTTTTCAGATTTTCTACAGTTCCATACAGCCTGAAGCCCCACCTGTCACTAACACTTAGAGTGAGAGGGCGGTAGTGTGGATCAATGTGTGTGTGTGTGTGCGTGTGTGTGTGTGTGTGTGCGTGTGTGCGTGTGCGCGTGTGTGTGTGTGCGTGTGTGTGTGTGTGTGTGCGTGTGTGCGTGTGCGCGTGTGTGTGTGTGTGTGTTAGGTTAAAGAGAGAAAAGGACATTTTGAGAGTGGACCATTTTAGGTTTAAGGGAGCTGATGGGGGTTAGGGAATGAATGTAAGTCAATGGAGTGTCCTCATAAGTCTGATACGTGTGTGTGTGTGTGTGTGTGTGTGTGTGTGTGTGTGTGCGCATGTGTGTGTGCGTGTGTGTGTGTGACAGTAATGTTGCAGGAGCTTTTTAGGCCATGGATTGTGTGCGTAATGCGAGCTGGCATGGTGATGCGTGTGTGTATGTGTATGTGTGTGTGTGTGTGTGATACGAGCTGGCGTGATGATGCGCTCTGTCACCGTAGTAACCAGAGGGCAAGGCTTTATTAGAGCTAGGCTCTGACCAAACCACTAGTGACACACACATACACACAGTCGGATACAGAGAGTCAAACTCTCACAAACCTCCCTCACACACATACACACGCACACACGCACGCACGCACGCACACACACACACACACACACACATATAAGGGCATGGATTTCAGTTTAGAAATGGTAGGGACATTTAAGGTGGGGGGTCCGGGGGTTCTCCCCCAGTGCAATTTTGTGCATTTTTAGACTATTTGGCATGACTTGTGGCACCTTGAGTATTGAAGTAATTTTAGTGTTTTATCATTATTTACCCTCAAAAACAAATTAGGCCACATAACAAATACTGTGAAACTTGGCAGCTATTGTGATAATTTGACCATTGACCTTATTACCCCCAAATAGAGCTTTTCATAGAAACACTGCATGTGTATGTATTCATATGTTATGTGATTAATGTCTGTCTGTGGGCAAATTTATTTAAATTAACTCAAAGATAATATATGATACACCACTGCCACATATTTGGCTAACATTACAGTCAATCAGACAATAGATAGCTACATATTCCTTATCTGTCCTTGTCATGCTAGCTAGCAAGCAAACTTTAGACAAATGTTAGTGATTTCAGTTGCAAAGATGAATAATGTGTAGCCAGTGCAGAAAATTGCCAAGGAAAATAACAATGACAACTCTGTCTGTTAAATTCACTTAAACATGTTGTTTTCACTCATCACTCACATTGGGTTGGAAATAAGACCGGATGTCTAATTCTCAACATTTTCTCAACACAAATTGGCAGCTCCGCGGCACAGATTAAACTGTCTGCACCTGTCATTTGATTGTGGGTTTGTTTGTGCACTGTGATTGGCCTGAAGGTCCAAACAACACCAACTTTGGTGTAAAAAACGAACCAAACCAGTGTCGGAAGAGTGGAAGGGACAAAATCATGTTTTCAAAAAAGTGCAAGAGATATGTCCAGATCAGTTATATAGAAATCAACATGCATGCACACACGCACACACACAGATAATTCAGATAATACTTACTTTGATATATGATTGAAGCTAGATTGGTGTTATTGCAAAAATAATCATCTTCTTTCCTATTTTCTGTAATTCTATTTCTATTTCTAACTCTAATATATCCTGTTCACCTACAGAAAAACTTGTGAGGCAGGGCTGTCGTCCTGTTGTCCATCTAACCATTCCTTCCTCTATATCATTCATCCATCCATTTATCTATCCATCCAACCACCACATTTTGTTCTTGTCTTGGACTTGGAGTTGGTTCATCTTGGTCTTGGTTTTGTCTTAAATATGTATTCTGTCCATTTTCAAATTTCTGCTGGAGGAAGAGAGAAAAGTCTCTCCCATGATGCACCTCTCTGTTGGTCTTTCTCTGGCCGTGACAGCCCTGCCACACACAGGGAGAAGCTGATGGTACATCTCTGTCATCTCCATGTTAGAAATATCAATAGACTGGGTCTGTGTATACGCGTCCCGAAGCAGTCCCACATCTCCCAATGGACCACTTTTCAGGAATTGAAAATGAAACCTGGCTTACTGTCCTGTTGTTGAACATTTTTAACATACATTTAACATTTTTAATGTATTCAGGCACACTACTCTGACTCTTCCTTCCATTTTTCATATTCATCAGATTCCTACCAGATATGTGGTTCTTCCTCTGCTAATTTGTCATCTCTTTCTCTCTCTCTCTCCAGTTTCATATCATGATAAATCAATATCACAAATAAAATATTGAGAGCAAAAACATAAAAGTAATACAGCTCAACTCTGTCTATATTCATAGTTATCAGTGTCCTGCAGAAACCTTGAATCTCCCATAAGCAGACTTTTCAGGAACTGAGAAAAACATACTCCCTGTTCCTTTGATTTCTCTCTCGCTCTTGCTCATCTCCCATCTGATATTTCCAATAAATAAACATGAGGCTCCTCTCTTTCTGCATTCATACATGCAGTCCTCATTCTTATATTGTGACATCTTTCTAACAACCAGACTCTGGATCAATATTCATAATGGCCAGAGTCCTTCATAGCTCCAAAAAAACAACTTTTCATGGATTGTTAAAGTGGCAGGTTTTCCCATTGACGCCCGGCTATCAAACACACTGCGCTGAATCGGCCTTATTGAATGTGAATCTCCATATTTTCATATATGTAGATTGGTTGTATTCATGTTTGGACACTTGCTTCCTGCTGCGTCGATTCCTCATCTCTTTCCTCTGCCTTCTCATATTCTTCTCATATAAGATATTCACGATAAATAAACATGAGCCACTCATATATTCATGCTCAATCAGCAGGGTCCTGCGGAAAACGTGCACCTCCAAAATGCTTGTTTTTCTTGACCAAAGAAAAAGGAAACCATTTCATTGTTGGTCCCACTGGGAGCGACAACCCTTACCCCAGCAGTGTCAGAGCCATTGAGCGACACGGAATTGAACCCCTAACCCTGATAGTGTAAGCGCTCCACTATCTGAGCGAGACAGGCCAATATTCATATTCATATTGAGAGTGATGCTCGCTGCTGCTTTGATTTCTCATTTCTCTCTCCTCTTCCATTTCTTATGCAGAATAATAAACATGACTCTGCTCGACTGTTTACATATTCAGACATATTCCTGATTCTGATATGGATATTCTGGGGATAATGAGCTGAGTATTTACATTCAACTTTTCTTCACCATCTCCTCTTCTCCCGTCGCTCGCCCCCCCCCCCCCCCCCCTTCCCTATTCGCCTTCTATCTCCCACTCTTCTCCTTCCCTTCTGTCACTCCCACATCACCTTCTCTCCCTCTTTCTCTCCCCTTTCCCCCCCCTCTCTCTCTCTTTCTATTTCTCTCTCTCTATCTCTCTCTGCCCTCCTCTTCTCTCTCTCTCTGGGAGATGAATTGAATATGTAAGCTATTGGATGTGAATGAATAAAGCATCCCATCTCAAACACACATTGGTGACACCTTATTAACCACATGTCAGCTGCACATGACAGTTAGAGCGCGCGGGGCACACACACACACACTCTCACACATTTTCCATACACACACAATACACGTCCGCACATAGACACAAACACGGCCGGTTCACACTGACACGCACGTACGCACGTGCGCACACACATGCACATGTATAAACACACATAGAAGCAGAAGGCTGGCATACACACATACATTTACATATATATACATAGACAAACACACAATCTCGCTCATTAGTCTATATTGTATTAGCGAGTTGTATTTGACACAGTGAATCTGCTCTTGATATGAAAGATATATCTTTTCAAAATTGTGCTTACTACACTGTCTCATAGTAATAACATAAGACTGGGTCAAAAAAAACAAAAACTACTGGGTCAACAACAGGGTCATGGGAAAATTAAAATGGGCCCCCAAAACCTTTCAGGAGAAATTGGTTTCCAAAGCTACTGACTGTCACCACTGCCTTAACTTACCTTACTTTCCACTGGATACTGACATAAAGCAGAAATACTCTCAGAAAAACGCAAACTTAAAAAACATCCTCACCTCTGACAATCAGGCCAGCGAAGTTGGACACCCCGGAGCCGCGCTCTGATTGGGTGACGCAGCGGTACAGATCTTGATCCTGATTGGTGACCTCTTTGAGGCGGAAGGAGGCGGCGAATCGTCTGTGGTTGATGTTTTTAGTCTGAGCCACAGGAATGTCTTCGCCATTTCTCCTCTAAAAGACAGACAGGTAGACAGAGCCGGTACTGCAGGGGCTGATGGGGGTGGGGGGGTTGACTGCCTTGCTCAAGGTCGCGAGGCAGCACTGCACCACACACACACGCCCGTGCACACACACTCACATTCCATCACTCACTGACAGCAGGTTTGAAGGTCATCACCACAATAGAGCCATAATGAAATCAGCAGCTATTAAACTCTTAATCAAGTTAGCAGCTAGGTTGTATAGCCTGGAGAGAGCTGTGTGTGTGTGTGTGTGTGTGTGTCTGTGTGTGTGCGTATGATAGTTTATTGTTGGATGTACAGTACCTGTCCTGAGGGCGGTACATTGAGTGCTTTCTTTTTTCTTTTTGTCCTCTTTGTCTATGTCTCTACAGTATATGTTTGTATATACATACATATACTATATATACGTGTGTGTAGTCATGGATTGTTGTTCATCTACTAGCAATACATTGAAACGGGGCATTCTGCGTATGTATGTGTGTGTGTGCGTGTGTGTGGTGATGACCGTACCTGTAGCCAGAGTTTATTGTTTGATGTATCTCGTCCGGTAGCGATACACTGAAACGTGGCGTTCTGCCCAGCGTTCACCTCCACGTCCCCCAGACGCAGGAAATGAGGGGATTTATCTACAGGAAATGAGGTCACAGTGATGGAGGAAATCAGATCAATATGCTACTAGTAATGAGGTTATGGCAAGGTTGTATGATTTGTGCTTTAAAATGCTTTTGGTTTCGTTTTATTTGGCTGTAGGAAGTGGAAACGGGGTGACAGAGCCAGAGGGAATTATGGATACAAATAGGTCGGGTTATTACAAAGCATATATATTTCTGGACATTTTGTAACCCTGAGGAATATTATTATTATTACTGCTATTAGAGTTTACTGAAGTCCAAAGAAAGCACAGCAGGATAGCTTATTGCCATTGGGAGGTAACGTCAATGTCACATCCGGTATAATTCGCATAGACTCCAATTCTAAACTACCATGCTAAGATATGAAATAAGCCTTTTAGGCCCTGAAGATGCAGTTCGACTTTGACATTTTCATTCTGGGGAGGTGATTGCAATCATAGATAGCAGCTACTATGGTGATGAAACGAAAACACACACACACACACACACACACACACACACACACAAGCTTGTGTGTCCAGAAATGCAGCTGTGAGGATGAATGCTTCTACTGTGGAGACTGAGGACTAATTCCATTTCAAATACTTGTTCCCTACAGGGTATCTTTGTTCTCTTTCCCATTAGGTGCCCTGGTCCTCTCCCTTTCAGAGACCAGGGCGCTTTTAAATTTCCTCAGAATCCCTTCGTTGGCCAAAAAATGTCCAGGAATTTATAATATCGACAACTTCCAACAGGACAATCTCACATACAGTACAAGGGGAATGTGCAAGACTGATTTCAGTGCACAGTTCCTAATAGACAGATGGACCTGATTGTCCAAATTACTAAATCGATTCCTCAAAAAATCTACTGAAGCACACTAGCTAAAGGAGTTGTAACTGCTTCCTTGTCACTGCTGTCACATGGGGACCCACTAGGAACTGGCGTGTGACCCATAGTTTAACAAACCAGGCTGTATAGTTCCAGGTAATACTTTGCACTCACAACTCTTTTAGATCGAGGGCTCTAGCAGCAAGGAAACACTGAAGGGAAGGAGAGAAGGGGACTTAAAACGTAGCAAGAATTTAAAATGGATCGCAACTCTCATCTCTCTCCTCTCAGTACTAGACAAGACAGCTACTGTTCAGTGTGTTTGTGTAACTGTGTGTGTGTGTGTGTGTGTGTGTGTGTGTGCGCGCGTGTGTGTGTGTGTGTGTGTGAAAATGCTGAGTGGTCAGAATCTTCTCTCTCCATGATTGCCCTAATACTGTCTCATTTCCCGCTTCACTCTCTCCCACTCCCTCTTTCTCTCTGTCTGTTTCTCTCTCTCTCTCTCTCTTTCTTTTTCTCCATCCCTCCCTAAGACTGTCTTTCTCTCCTCTCTCTGCTCCTCGTTCTTCCTCCCCCTCTCCCTCCTCTCCCTTCCACCTCTCCTGTGTCACCTTCCCACTTATCTACCCATTCAACTGCAACAGAAACCATCCTAGGTACAGTCTAATTAGTGGCCAAAGCTATCAGCGTCTATGCAGCGAACTAGGACTAATTGCTGGCATGCTAATGACTCACCGCATGGGTAGCTGAGCACCTGAATGTCGTCTATGGCGATGAAGCCGGCTTTGCTGTCCGAAACCTCTGCTTCAAAGATGACCTGAGAAAAGAGATGCCGATTTTGGTATTATTATTATCATCATCATCATAACTACATAACATTTAAGAAGAATGTGATGAATGTATTGATATACTCTGTGTATTTTAATTTGTTTTTTATTTGCTGTTTAAATTTCTGCTTTGCAAAGTGTACAAATGTATAATGAAAGTAAGGAATGTTAAATTAGCAGAGGAGGGAGAAATGCAGAGGAGAAGAGAAGGAAAGTTATTCTGTGAGGCAGCGAATTCCATTTCTGACCCTCCATTAGCCTGGAAATGGAACAGCTTTAGCAAAATAAAAATGTACAAAACACAAAATACAACAACAGCAAAAAACACTGGGAATGCTGCTCCTAGGAGAAAATGGAAATTACATAACAAACAAATGCTCTGCTTGCAAATCACAAACCTCAGTAGCACTGTTACCGAATCATCAACCCTCTATAGCACTGTTACCAAATCACAAACTGCGCCTCTGGACGGTGTTTTAGATGCATTTTGGACATAGAAGCTACTAAGTAAGCACATTTCAATTCAAAATTGCTGCCAAGGTGACGGACAGAACCTAAGCTGTCAGGGGCAGACAGAAAGTCACTGGCAGCCACTGGAAATGGGCATAAAACTAGATAAATACAACGCTAGCATTATCTCGTAAGAGACTGCTGTGAATGTAGATTTAGATTTGGACATTGGCCATTGAGCCAGAAAGGACAGATGGGACACTTCCTGTTGGATCATGGTAATCTCCTCTGGTATACCTAAGATGGCTGCCATAGAATTGATAATGATAAGTAATGAAAATCACTGCAGTGTGGATGGTAAGGTGGAGGGTTAGCAGGCTATGAGCCACCTAAACTACACTCATTTAGACACACACACACACACACACACACCTGTGATCATTTCATCAGCCAACTGATTTGATGTTTATGCTATCTATCCCTCCGCCTATCCGTCTTCTATCTATTTATGCTTGTCACTCTCCTACCCTCCCTCTCTTTCTCCTTTTCCACTTGTTCATTCTCCCTCTCACTATTCGGCTACCCCTCTATCAGCCTCTAACAGTCTCTCCTCCTTTTCTTATATGGTTAAGAATACTGTTAATACTGTTGAGAAGTAAATATCAAAAATACAAAAATGCTGAGTGGAAATAATTTTCCTGACTCCAGTCATTAAGTTGAAAATTTTCTTGGCACCTGGTATTAAAGCATGTGAATAAGCAGACCACTAGTTTGCTTCTCTGTATTTCAAAACACAAAAACTATGGCATTGAAAAATTATGAGTTTGTGAGTTGTGATTATGATATTTATTTTTTGCTAGCCTGGTCCTTGAAGTGATATTTCTACACTGCAGTCAACAGGTGCTTCCATTTTCCACCATCCCATTTTGTCGACCAGTCTGTCAGAGGTGAGGATAAAGTCAATTCTCCTCATCCTCATCTATCTCTCCTTCCCTCCTCCTCTTCCCTCTAGTCCTCCTACCCCCTCCACTCTTCATTTCCTCCATCATCTCTCTGTCCCGCATCTCTCTCTCTCTCCCCATCACCCCTCTTCTCTTTCTCTCCCTCGCTCGCTTGCCGTCTCTGTTTTCTAACCGTGTTTACTCAGGGAGGAGTGCTGTAATGAACAGAGGAGGAGGAGAGGAGGGAGGGGTCAGAGAGAGAGAAAGAGAGAGGGAGAGGGAGAGAGAGAGAGTGAGAGAGAGGGAAGGAGAGCGGTTGTTGTCATTCATCACCTGTAAAAGGAAATCTGCTGTGAACTGTTTACCCATAGCTTATCATCCTCTGCTTGTCACACTCTGCCCCTCTCTGTCTCTCCCCCCTACCAATCTATCTTGTCTCTCTCTCCTATCATCTTTCACTCATAGCTCACAGTGGAGCGGAGCAGAAAGGCATCAGTTGACTTTTAATACCTTCATCTCTCCGTCTGTCTGACTGCCGGCCTGTCTGCCCGCCTGCCGCCGCGGTCTGCTGATCATTGCAGCCGCTTGTTATTATAACCACGTTTCTCTTGAAGCCATAACATGACCTGCTGACTTCTGCCCCTGTGTGTGCATGTGTGCGTGTATATATGTGTAAATTCTCGCATCTCTGAGAAGTTCACTTTTTGTAGAGAATACTAAAAACAGCATAACTTCAACATTAATGCCCATGAATTTCTGAAACTACGGGTTTTGAATGAGTTCCACCAGGCCTGGGGTCATGGCACAAACCATTGCTCATTTCTGATTTTTGTTTGAATTTACTCATCAGCGACGTGACCATCTGAATTCGGTGATTCATGGGTCTGGCGGTGGTTTCCTCTAAGGAGATATGTCGATCATGCAAGCGTCAAGAGCTCTGGCAGGACTCATTAGTTTGTAGGCTGGATTACTGATAGCTTGTTTTTACAAGTTCTCGCATGGGTAAAACAAGTCCTTGCTCAGGAATGATGAAGACGGAGGACTGAAATATCATCGGTCCAGAGTAGGGTTGGCCGATAGCGTATATCCTCCTGTCAACCACTCGCATATATCACCCTGTTCCTGTATGGGGATTGAATTCAAATGTATTTTTTTGAACTCCGCAAGGAAGGGGCATTTTTCCATTTTCCATTATAGCATTAGTAGTAGTCCTTGCAGTCAAGAAAAGAACTGATGAACAAGCATCAGGTGGTGGTGCATTCCCAAAAGGAAGCAGTAGCAAAAGATACTCAAATGGGACAAAACCAGCGCACCCTGAGGAAAGCTCTGGGGAATGTCAGCTGTGTTTAGGCGTCTTCTGTGTTGGCTCTAAATACATTTTAAATCAACTTGAGCATCATTTTTGTCTATGTTTGTGCTGCCATTTTAGTGTACTGCACTAGACTATAATTTAAACTACCAAAGATCAAGGTAATTTAAATTGGCAAAAAATCAGCTAGGGAATTTCTACCGACAAGGGATTCAGTTCTTCACAGATCCCAGGTGTAGGCCTATTTGTACAGTTGCACAACCCCAGTCCAGAGAACAATCCATTTGCTGATAAATTCAGGAAAGAAACCCCAAAAAACAACTTTGCCAATCCCACGTGACACAAAATTCAAATGATTACGTGGTTACAGAGCGAATATTCAGTGAAAAAATTAGGGATTGGTTAATTTGGTTAGGTCTAGCCTTCAGGCAATGGTCAAGGAACTTACTCGGCACCTAAAGGCAATGCTAAATGTTATTCAAAAAACGTAATTATGAAGTCTACCCCAGATAGTGGTGTGTGTGTGTGTGTGTGTGTGTGTGTGTGTGTGTGTGTGTGTGTGTGCTCTATACGTGCGTCTGCACAGTCTTCCCCTGGTGAAACCGGTCTCATTACAACTCCAGCTAAAGTGCTAACACAGAAACATGTTGGAACATGAAATAATAGCTTCATAACCTCAAATCCAATAACCTGTTCTACAGCCTGAAAAAACAACATAAGCTTCAGCAAACCAGGATGATTATATTCAATTAAAACATGTTGACACACGAGTTTCATGCTGCTGATCTCCTCCCTACTCGCTGAGGGGGACTGAGCTCCAGATGGGCCATTTGGAGGATGTTTTCACACTTCGCCTTACAGTAACATTATAGAGGTCCCCAGGCTGTGGGTATTAACATGATCTGTATGTGTGTGTGTATGTCTACTGAGGCTACTGTTAATGAGCAGTATAGTGTCAGAACTAGAAAGACTAGCTGACTGGCTGTGATCCCTACAATCACAAATAAAAAAAGATAGAGATCGAAAGAGACGGAAAAAAAAGAGAGAGATAGAGATGACAGAGAGCTGTTGCCAATTTATGTCAAATATCCTTGTTTTTCACACCAGTCATTATTGGAATCCATAAATCAACTATTGCTTGTTATACCTCAATTAGTAGCCTAATCATTTCTCTGTATTGTAAAATCATATTCACCGCAGTTAATTGTACTGTAAATTGCTTTTGCAGTATTCATATTATTTTTGACAGTCATGCCAATAAAGCATCTTTCAAATGAAGAGAGAGAGAGAGAGAGAGAGAGAGAGAGAGAGAGAGAGAGAGAGAGAGAGAGAGAGAGTGATAAGAGTGACAAACTGAGGAGATTGTTGACAAAATCCAATGGATAGCCTGAGAAACAGGCGGTCAGTAGTGTACTTGGAGCAAAAAGGCAGTGTGTCCCACATACATCACATATAAACAGCTTATCACCTGATGAGACAGGACGGACAAATGATCCACTAAACACAAAGGAAACACAACCTACTATACATGTTGTAGTTGTTGATTATATCTATATCGACTGATTTATTGATGTTGTTGTTTGTTAATTGGGTGCCTATGTCAGAATATTACTCAATTACCTCTTATTTAATGTTGTTAACCTTTACTGTCTACATGGTTTGTCACCATTTACTTTGGCAACAGGAGCTGAGGTATATTATATCAATAAAGCTCATTTGAGAAATGCAAATATGAGAGAGAAAGAAGGAGAGAGTAGGGGTGAGATGGTAAAGCTCCAACTGTAGACATGTTTACAATGTTTACTGTTAAATATGAATCTGAATTTTCTTGGTTTACAGCATGCTGAAAGAATGGAAACATGGTAAAATGAAAAAGAACAAACAACAGACACAACAGCATCGCCAACAATGTCAAAGACCACTATGGTAACCCCCCCCCACACACACACACACACACACACGCACACACACAACACACACACACACACATGCACACTCCCTCCCTGTCTTTCTCAGTGTCTTTCTAGCCTAATCGTCACCTCCTGAGCCTCAGTCAACACAAATAAATCAGCTTCCTGCCTCACAGCATGTGTGTGCATGTGTGTTCACATGAACTGTGCAACTGAAAAAAATGAAATATGTACATCATAAAGGCGGCAGGCATAAAGGCAGTCAGTCCATAATAATAATACTAATAATCATAATATTCAGAGTGTTACCTGATATTCGTTAGGCCAGAAGGTGGAGACAGCAAGTTCAGCTCTCAGCCAGTCTTTACCTAAACAACAAAATCACAGTCAACACGATCAGAATAAAATCACAACAGTGTCAGAAAAAGTGAAATGAGAATCCAAGTGGTACAGTCTTTACCAGTGTAGGACGTCACGTTCCATATGGGGTTGGCCAAGGGACCCTTGTTAACCTAGAGACGCATAGTAACACAGAATAACTATCACACACACAATCATAGTCGCAAAGCAAATATCATGCCAAAGTCAGCCAAATAAAACATGGTCCGCTGCATCTCCTGACGGGCTCAAAAAGGCCTCTTTCCCATTACACTGAGATGCATTCAAGAACACAAAAATAATACTAATTTTATACATTATTGATCCCTGTAGGCAAATTCTCTTTTTGCTTGCCCCCATCAACAGGGAGTTTAGCAGCAGGAGCTGGTAGGGATTCAGTGTCTTGCTCAAGGACACTTCAGCAGGGCGGATGCTTGCGAACAAGTGGGCTTGACCCTGGGTCATCCAGTTGAAGGGCAGCCTCTCTACTCACAACACCAGCCTGCTGCCCAAAGCAGCAACAAAACCAGGAAAATGGTAATTTCCCATTAAAAATAACTGGAAATTGTGTGTTCTAACAACCTCAAATCCAAAGAAAAGCTTTGAAGTCCAATCCCCGATGGTAAATGAGGATGAGAAGACAAGAGTGTGAAATAAACAACTCCAGTGGAAGGGATGAAGTTTTGATCATTGCATCATGAAACGCAGCCAGCGATGAGTTAGATGCTCCCGCCCTGCGTCTATCCTCCACACTTTGATAGGGAAATAGGGGTAACAAAAACATCTTAACACACAGAGTCTTGCACACGCATACATACACACTCCTATGTTAAAGGTGCATATGTAGCATTTTTGAACATCAATTTATCATTGTCAAATTAATTGCAATACCTTGGTATAATTACCGTACAATGAGACTATGGTCAGGACGATCAGTAGCCTCTGTCTCACGCAGATTTTCTTGTCTGTTTACGGAAATTATACTAATGTCTCAAAATTAATGTGGTGAAGATTTATCAGTGTTAAAATGCTACATGCAGCACCTTCAGCCGTTAAGTGTCTCAGGAAATTGACCCATTACAAGACAGACTGTTTACCAGGTAGTTATAACCATAAAAAATGAACCTTAACCAGTACAATCCGACTTGACCCATCAGGACAAGTCAACAAGTACATGAAGCTTTCATTTTTTCTGCTCTATTCTATTCTATTCTATTCATAAACAAAGGAAAAAGTCATTCTCCGCACCTTCACCAGGACATTGAGTGTGCCAGGGCTGGAGCCGTCGGGGCTGGTGAGCAGATAGTTGAAGTCGATACAGTGAGTATCGTTTTCCTTCATGACTGGGAGCTGAAACCTGGCCTTCTCCCCAACATCGTACTGAGAGACATCCACGTACATGTAGGAACCTGGACATAGAGACAGAGAGACATGGACCATGTTACCATCATTTCAAAGCTACATTACATTAATATAGTCATTAACAGCAAAGTGGGTCAGATTCACAGTGTTTGTGAATCTGACCTGGGTCCACACCCATGAATCACTCATTTTCATTTGCAGTTGTATTTGTTGGTAAACCACAGGACCATCTGAATACAGTGCTTGAAGGGACTGGCAGTGGTTTCCTCTGAGGAGCTAGTTGGAGTGTAGAGGCAGGGAATACTCTGACTGGACTTACCAATTTGTGGGCTGCATGCCCTCAGCCTGTGTTTACATGTACCTACGTGAGTAAACCAACTCTGTGATTGGTCAGGAATGATCTAAGTCGAGGACTGAAATACTATTGATTCATGAGAGGATGAATTCAGGAAAGCAGCTAAAAGAGACGCATAAATAAATAAATACACGATTTATGGGGCTGGATCTAGGCTATTATCCATCACTAGTAGCCTAGTAAAGAGCCTTCTGTCTTTCCTTTTCTTTTCTACTTCCCGTAAATCCCCTTTTCCTGTCTCTGTATCTCTCTGATAGTTGGCTCCAAGCAGTATGTCTGTGTGTGTGTGTGTGTGTGTGTGTGTGTGTGTGTGTGTGTGTGTGTGTGTGTGTGTGTGTGTTGTCTCTAATGTATGCCAATGCATATTAAGCCAACCATGAAACCAGGACATTCTAGTCCAACAACAGACCACTTCATGTGGAACATTGTGAGTCTGAGTCCAGCCAGCGCCTCTCCAATCTTTGGCCCACATTGAGTGCATGCTGTCAGTTCTGGGAACTGAACCTGTGACTTTCTGATTTCTGGTCAGCTTCTCCGACTTCTGATTAGTGATGTACACGAAGAACTGAAAGCAACCCTACACTCCCCTCTTCCCCTGCTCTCTCCTGCACCTTCTTGCCCTGGTTTGCCCTTCAGTCAGATTCAAGCAGTGGGTTTCTTGTCGTAAAAAAACAAAAAACAAACATCAGCCTTTATTCTTTCCCTTTATATCCCCATGTTTTCTCTCCCTTCTGCTTCTCTCTCCTTTCATTCCTTTAGGGCTTACAATACAAGATCCACTTCCCCCCAAACGCATAAAAACACTGCCCCCCTCTTCCTATTTCTCTGTCATTTGTTTCTCCTTTGCGATTGTGGGACTGTTTCGCAGCCAGCCAGGAACAACAAAGAAACAGAGGGAATGGGAAACAAAGAGAAGAGAAGAGAAGAGAAGAGAAGAGAAGAGAAGAGAAGAGAAGAGAAGAGAAGAGAAAGAGAAGAGAAGTGAAGTGAAGTGAAGTTGGCAGGTTGTTCTATTCCTTTTTTAAACCTCTCCCTAGCTTCTTGTCTCTTCTCCCCTACTTCTTTTATGTTCTTTTGAAATCCCTCATTCTAATTTTCCTCTTTTCTCCTCTACTCTTTTCTGTCCATTCCCCCATCTCCTCTCATTTCTGTGTTTGTACTGGGCAGCTTCCAGGTGGGAATGTGTGTAAATGTGTGAGTGTAAAGCAGGCCGTTGCTGTAAAAGAACATTGGTGCTCAGCAAAGATTTCCTCAGAATATAACATTAAAAACAAACACCTGCCTAAAGAGAAAGGTCAACAAGGAGCTCCTGTCTTCTATTATCTCATTTTGAGGGTGGCCTACTGAGCTCTCACTAATGGCAACCCATACAGGAAATTTGGGTCCCATTACAAAAATTTGGTAGGAAAATAAACAATATTCATTATATATCCATAAATAATATTGTTCTTGTGGGATGGCGGTGTTAATATGAAATATTATATAGATCTCCTTGGAAAATTATTCTCTCCAAGAGTAACTGAGACAGGATATACTGACCACTGAAACTTATTATTAGTCAATAGCCATCTCAAGACCTAAACATTCCAAAACACAATTTTATTTACTTCTTTATATAGTTTCTTATTCCACCTCAATAATCTAACTGGTCAAAGATGAGTTCCAACTGTGCTGATAATTACATTCTTGATTTCTCTTGTTTTTTATTCTTACGTGTGGATACGACTTGAGAGAAAATGTTTCATTCAAAGTCACCCAGGACCTCAGAGTGTGTTTACTGTGATTAAGAGTACTTCAGGCTCTTCACTATGGGTATTTCAATATGAGTGCTGCACCTTGTACCTAGTTCCCAGTGGGGAAAGTGAGTATTGAGTAATAGATAATCTGGGTGTGCTGACCCGCTGACGACAGGACAGTCACTCAGCCCATCCAGATGTTCTAGTAATCAGCTCAGATCTCTACCAGATGTTGTTGCAGTGAAATATGATGAAATGTGATCCTCTCCTGTCTGCCGTCTAATCTCACAGAATGTAGCAGCAACCTTGAATCTCACGAATTAAGAAAAACTGTCCCATACTATTGCTTAATTCCATTCATGGAATCAAATCAAATCGAATAAAACAGCCTCTGTATTGCAATAATCCAAGCCCAGCATTCATTCTCATATGTTTTTTTTTTTTTTTCACCTTTATTTATTCAGGGGAGTTTCACTGAGAGCAATGCTCTCTTTTTCAGGAACGCCCTGATCACATTCACGCACATTCACACCTGGAAGCTGACCAGTACAGCCACAGTCTGATCTGCTGGCCACTGAGCAGCTCCACTGGAGCGGTTGGGGTTAAGGGCCTTGCTCAAGGGCACCTCAGTGGTGGTAATGAGGGAGGGGCAAGCACTGCTTTTTCACTTTCCCCACCCAGATTTATCCTGCCGGTCCGGGGGATTGAACCGACGACCTTCCGGTCACAAGCTCGCTTCTCTAACCTTTAGGCCACCACTGCCCAAAAAGTTAAGTTATTTGTACCTATAGGTTTATATTATTACTGCAATATGCTAACAGTATTTCACAGCTCCCATCTGCAACCATTTTGCGGCAGCCATTTTGTATCCCGCTTCAGAATCCCGTTTTAATTTAATTGGATGACATTATCTGGTCAGAGGGAAAGTACAGTACATGTAGTACATTCTTTTTTCTTCTCAATTAATCCTATCTGTATATTAAAATGTGAATAGAATAGAATAGAATAGAATAGAATAGGACAATGCAATACAATAGTATCTCCATTCCTACAAGCCAAAATACAGCACTCCCTCTCCTATACTATTGGTTAATTCTATTTGCATACTATAATTGCAGTAGGATTTGATAGAGACTGTACAATAGGCTGTAGGACAATGGTGATTATCAGTTATTGTTTAGCTAATCTACTGTGAGAAAAGACGTTTTCTCTGCAGAATAGACTAGAACATAGCAGGCTTCAAGTGGAACACACAACACAACACACACACACACATCAGCTTTTCAAAACCAAATACTGTAACCTAGTTATTGAATTGGCCGTTTTCTCTCTTCATCTCTCTTCTCCTGTCTCTCTCCATCTCTCTTTCCCCCTTTTCTCTCTCTCTGCCCCCCCTCCCTTCCCCCTATGGTAGTATTAGATTAATCCTACTTCCTGGTTCTGAATGTCTGCCTGTCCATCGACGATTCCCAAACTGACCAGGACCAAACTGGACTGGAACCAAACTGGACTACAGCCAAACAAGACTGGAAACAGACTAGACCAGCACTGTTCTCTATGCACCAACAGTGTTGTAACGCAATCTTTTTCTCTTCTGCAAACAAGTAAAAATCAGTGAATGAGGAGAGACAATTACACCTGTTCAAATGCAGCTCAACTTGCATAAACAAATTTCTTGTTCAACAGCTTTGAAGCATGCTAAATTATCTCACCCTGTTGGCAGGTTTTTTTCCACAAGAAGAAACAAGACAGAAGAAAACAAGTTTGAAGCAAGGTAGATTGGTAATTTTACCAAAAATAATGACTGTATCGTTTGATGATTCTTTCATTTAATTTCACCCACTATATTATCCATGAATACAGTTAATGCGTTGCATACCAAAATATTAATGAACACATGACGGCTGATACTCTATTCTTTAATTGACATTTTTGGCACTCTCACTAAGATGGCTGACATGAGGAAAGTGTCTTTAAGATGGCTGCCAAGATGTTGTGTGCCAGCTAAAAATACTCCTATCAGTCAGAGACCCAGATATGTCACAACACACAACACACAACATGACAGAATATAACCTTTGGCACTTCAGCAAATCACAACGCTGCCTGCTGCAAAATTACAACAAAAATTGATTATGTGTAGGTAAATATAGGTAAATATTATTAGGCAAATAAAGGTTTCTTAACAACCTCCACCACCTCCACTAAATAAGATTGTTACCCATGTATCATCGCTTTAACATGGCTGAAATAATGCCGGGGATTGATAAAATATCCAGCAATATTCAAGATATCATTAGAATACACAAATATCAGCCTAGAGAGCAATATGTCACACAACAACACATCACAGAAGACAGAAGAAAAACCTGAGAATAATAGCATTGTAAAATGAAATGGCTGACAGTATTTGAAACTGACATTACCATGTTCATGCTAAGAAAGCCGACCTCGTAACACCACTACATCTGATATCTGAAGTCTGCCAGTCTCTGACAACTGAGGTCTGCCTGTTTCTAAAATGGTTGATGTCTTAGAACTGCCACAGTCTAAAATGGCCGCCAATAGAATGACTCCACAATGTAATGATGTGGCTAAAAATACCCCTGTAACAGCCTTAAGACCTAGATATGTCACATAACAACAACAGCAGCAGCACGGTAGACAGAGGACAGTCTTCTACAGCAAAACAATAACAGCCTGCTGTATGAATAACAGCTGATGGGATAGTTTCACTTCCAGCATTTTATGCTACCAACTGAATTAAAATGGAGGCTTACGAGGTGGGATGCAAAAAGGATGCCATAAAATGGCTGCAGAAGGACATGCAAAGGCTGGGACACAGAAACAACAGTCAAGCTAACTTTCTATGGCAAAACACTAATCACAACCTGAATGCTGAATTAATGCAGCTAATATGACGTGTTATTGAAGTGATAGTTTCCTGTCAGTTATATGTCTTTGCACTTCCCCTTTGCATGGTATGTGAAGTCCGGTATTCACTATCTTGTGTCAGCATGTACTGTGTTACTATTAGTTGTTAGTTATTAGTAATGTTAGTTGCCATTATATCTCTGCACTGATGCGACAAGGACTGCAACTATTATTCAACGTTACTGACAATGTCAACAATGAAAAAAACACATTGATTAGTATTTTCCATTGTTGATGCGTCATCACATACTCAAAAGTACTTCCTCTCTCACTTTAAATTTGTATTTTGAAAATGGCTGATGTACACAGCAGTTCTGAAGATGACAAGCCATCAAGAAAGCCTTCAAAACAAAGACTTAAGTAGAGCAAAGTGTGGGAATGTAGTAGCAAAGTAGCAATATGCACACTGTGTAACATCAACTTGGCTTATTGTTGACTCAATCACAAAACATACCAGCCAACTTGGAAGGATGTCTCCTATCTTGGCAAAGTACATTTTAATCCATAATCCATGATACAACGATTCCTAAAGGCTATAAAATCGGAGCTTTGGTACCATAAGTGATACGTTTTTTATTTGATTGACTGGAGTAATTGTCAAAATAATCGATTATCGAAAGTATTGTTTGTTCAGCCCTAGTTGCGGGCAAGACATTATTCCTGTACATTTATGAATTGTTGAAAAAAGTGAATTTGGTTTGGATTAATCTAATGTCTTCAATACAAAAATACAAAATGAAACCAGCTATTATTTTCAATACTAAACAAATTCTTATGTTAAATTGAGTTATAGTTAGCACTGCATCACACAAAAGACAGACATCAACATCCCTTAAGTTTACCATTATGCCATTTGACACATCAACCTTAATGTCCACTGTCTCACCAAAGCCCACTTCAGATGAGCACAAGAGGTTGGGGTTTAGTTGGTACGAATACAGTGAAAACACACACACACACGCAATCATTACCCATAATCATTCTATCATTATGTGAACATCCAAAGAGCGGTCTGCTAGGGACCACTACGCTCGACTACACTTTTCTGGTGCTTTATTAGACAGTACACAGTGGAAAATGAGAGGAAAGATAGACAGATGCGGGGAATGGCATGCCAAATAGGTTTAGAGTGGCACTGGCTCACAACATCATGAGTCAAGAGTATCTGCTTTAGTCTGCTGAGCCACAGAGCCCCAGCCCATGAATGTTACAAATGGCACAATGAGTGGTGCCAATGTAACATTCAGCCCCTGGCATGGCGGCTAGTGCCAACATCAACCCCCAGAGAGATTACATAGAAGAGTTTTATCTCTATTATAAACACTGCCAGCCCATCCCTGCACACTCAATATTGCCTTAAGCAGGAATGGGGATTAGCAACTGGGAAAAATCAATGTGGGTTATAGGGAACAAAACTATAGTTGTTGGCTGAACTGCCCATCCACATTGACCAGAAATGTAACCTCCAACCCCCTAGATGACTCTTTTCTTCTGTGGCAAACCCTTTGTCAATATATAACCCCCTGAACTATTAATCTAAAAAACTCATTCCCAAAGGCCTTTCAGATGCCAACTATTGAACAACTCCCCCCCAATAATGAGAGTAGGCATCCTTTGTTTTCAGGGGTCAAAAGCCACAAGGTTTAGTGCCGCACGCCCCCAGGCCGACTGCCAGACACCAGAGTACATAGAATGGCATCAGACATTAACAACACGAATAACAGACATTACCCATGTGTCCCTGGGCAAGGCACTTAAGCTACCAGTTAAGAACCCCTCAACCTCCCACCTACCACTCCCACCACCCCTTCCCAATAACAAACCCCCTATACTTGCCTGGCCACACGCTGCCCCTGTATATTTAATCCCCTCTAGCAACCTCTCTCCCCATCCACCACCCCCCCAAACACACACACATACACACACCCTACTGACATTATTAACACACCAAATACCAGACAGTGATGGCCCCCGTGCCTTTAGGCAAGGCACTGGACCCCCTGTAGCAACCAACACCTCCAAACCCTTCCCCCTGCACTGCTCTTGCCAAGTGCCGTGCTAATACCAGACACTGCCTCTGTGCTCTTAGACAAGGTATTTAATCCTTTCTAGCTGCCAACACTGCCCCCTCCCCGTGCCCATGCCTCCTCTGCTGGCATTAATAACCCTAAATCCCACATTTTGCCTCTGTGCCCTTAGGCAAGGCACTTTAACCTGCAATACCACACCTAATTATTACTGTATACCCAGACCACATTCACTAGACAGCACTATGAGGAAGACAACACATACACACTGGGAGCTTCTACGCGCGCGTGTGTGTGTGTGTGTGTGTGTGTGTATGTGTGTGTGTGTGTGTGTTCGTGTGTTTAAGTCCTAAAGAGCTGGTGTTGAACTGAACCTTTCTCTAAATGTCAGCCAGACTGGGTTGTCACGATGATAAGCATGGTAGATAAATAACGACGTTATATTGTCATGGTAACAAAGTGATAATCTTCCACAACGGATGAGAGGAGAGGCGAGGAGAGGAGAGGAGAGGAGAGGAGAGGAGAGGAGAGAAGAGAAGAGAAGAGAAGAGAAGAGAAGAGAAGAGAAGAGAAGAGAAGAGAAGAGAAGAACTGAAAGTGAATTGAAAGTAAATTAAACCTATTTGTAGTTGTAACATTTTAACATTCCAATGCTGGTTTATTCAAGGCTGATTCATTTTAATGTTCCAATACTAGTCAACATTCTTACTTTGTGGTTTTAACATTGTAAAGCTAGTTACTGTTTTAACATTGCATAGCTGGTTATTGTTCTAACGTTTTGCTTTTAACATTGTAAAGTAGGCAACCTTCCCTGTTCCCTGCCGTTGATTAACGACCTCATATCCCGTTAATTAGACCCTCAGCCCTGAGGCAGAAAGATTTAATTTCCCCTTCATCATCATCCTGAAGAAAAAACAACTGATTAAAGAGGAGAGGAGAGGAGAAGAGAGGAGAGGAGAAGAGAGGGAGAACAGAGGGAGAAGAGAGAGGAGAGGAGAGGAGAGGATCTAGAGCATGTCTAGGAAAAGAGGAGGAGGGGGAGAAGATGGGAGGGAGGAGAAGAAAAAAAGAAAAGAGGTGGTGTGGGGCTCTAGGAGGAGGAGAGGTGATAGGTGGATGGACGGACGGATTGATGGATGAAAACAGACTAAATGAATAAATAAACAAGGAAGAGAGACAAGAAAAAATCATTGTGGATGAATAGATGGATGGATGGATGACAAAGATAGCAGAAATCAAGTCTAGCCTCACCTTGTGGCAGGTCTGGGGAGACATAGGGTACTTCCTGGGTGCTGATGTGTGTCCAGTCAAAGTCATCATAGGGGTCCTGTTGGTAATCACACTGAGCGAAGCCCTCATCAAACGTACAACTTCCTGCAGACAAAATAATACAAGATTTAGTTTACCTCATAAGCATTTGGGTGTACACAACTGACTAAAGTGACAGATTGAATTGATTAATTTATTTGAGAAGTTAAAATGCAATCTATCAAATAAGCCTACAGTTTTCTAACTAATTAGGATGGCACAATAAAGTCACATGACCTAATTCCTTTGCAGAGCTCAAATCATTTGGCTAGCAGGCAAAACAAAATCCCTAACCCCTATAACCATCACTATATACAATACAACCCTTGAGCAAAAGGTGAGAAAGGACAGTGCCATCCTGTAATGCCCTCTGGGTAGAACTTCAACGCGTCTCAACACGACAGTAAAGGAGCTACACATTAATTTAGCCCCACTTGCAATTAGAATGATTAATGTGCATATGTAATGATGTAGCCTGATGTTTGTAACAGAACTTATATATTCATATTTTGCTCTAATGACAGATTTTTGCACCTTACTGTCTGATTGACTTCCTCTCTGGTCTGATCAAATGAAACTTTTCTTGATGCTTTCTTGAACTGTGTGTGTGTGTGTGTGTCTGTGTGCGTGTGTGTGTCTCAGCTCATTAACAAACCACCAGGAGTCTAAGCTCCGACAGACATCACTTTAGGACAGTCAGGATCACCTCTGACTCAATCATCAGGCCCCTCAGCCAATCATCTGAGCCCATCACCACATCCTTGGGCCAACCATGTGTGAGCTGGCTGCCTTTGGCCCCGCCTGAACAGGAAGTCGTCCTAATACAGAAAGACGCCACTTGTCCCTAACAGCTAGCTGAACCAATCAACTTGCCATGATATGGGGCTTGTACTGGCAATATTGCTGACAGGAATAGTATGCTGACTACTGCTAGCTATCTGATTCATCCAAGCAGTGATGCTTGGCTTGTGTTAACAATATGGCTAGGAGAGATATAACTAGCAAAAGCCGCAATGCCATCTGATTCATAAGTCTCCGGTGGTTATTGGTCACCCAGCTGTCCTTCTCATGGCCTGTGTCCTCTGCTCTCCTCTGTGCTGGCCACAGCCTAAAGCCTGGTTCTTGTTTCATGTGAAAACAAACAAGAGTGCACACGGTCAAAAAGGATGTAACTACAGTCAGAACAACTGGGCACATTGGTCGCATTTGAAAGTTGCATACAACCTGAACATAAACCGCTGGCCGGTGGGAGTTTTTTTTTCTTGTTGTGGGAATTTTCCTACGGCACCTCCAAAATACTGGAGTTTTCAGGTGCGCGGTGGTCATGAAAGCGCGATAAGCATGAATGCCAAGCTACACAGATGGCACGTCTGCATCCATAGCCAGGCATACGAAAGCAAGCCACCAAACAGCACTGTTAGCAACCAGCACTGCCAGCAATATATAAGTCTCCTAGCATTCAGTTAGCGCCGCAGCTTTGCTACCTGTGTCCTAGAGCGAGCTGCGGTGGCTGTGATGGAGAGCAGAGCGACAGGCCCTCAGATACCCCACTGATCTGAGCTCCAGCTAGAGAAGGATACCAAGAGGTGACAGCCGCAGCCGGAGGAGAGACAAGTTAACATCAAACTAAGCGACTGTCTGCGGCTGCTGGCTGTATGGCTGGCTGTGACTCACGGCCTCAGAGACGCAGTGGATCACATTCCTCCTGGCTTCATCCTTTCATCCACCTCTCCTCATGCTATTCAATTCAATTCCATTCAATTCAATTAAGTCTTTGTCACAGCAAGCTACCTCCAGTCATAGCGCGAAAAATGCTGGGACATGTGGAGGGCAGCCAGCAAAGCATGAGGACACACACTATTCTGCTCTGAGCTATTCTATTGTATTATATACTCCACTGGGATGTATAGAATTTAATTCTACTGATGTCTTTAGCTATTTTAATAAATTATACTCCTGCTTGTGTGTGTATGTGTGTGGGTGAGACTCCACGACTTCCTGTCTCCCACAGTGTGTGTGTCAGTTTACATCTTGTTGTCAGGCAGCCTTCTCTGCATGGGTTAAAACAGCACAGTGTGTATCTGTGTGTGTGTGTGTGTGTGTGTGTGTGCGCGCGTGTGTGAGCGATACTGGTATAGGATTGTATCCACAAAGCAGTCCCTACATAAACCAGTAGGAAACAAGCTACAGTTGAATACTACGTGGCTTTGCACAGCGACAAAAAACACAAAAACAGAGAAACAAACTATTTTTTCCCCCAAATGACTTCCAAAAGGCTAATCAATGCTTCAGGCTGAATATTCAACCTTATTTTAACAGGGAAGTAATAAAACTTTTTGATAAATCTGCTCTTTGATTAACTTACCTTTGTGTGATGAGAACACTAGCAGTTACACACTTGTGTGTCAAGTATTTATTTTGATTTCTACGATGCACGTTAACACTTAATCACACTGTGTATGTTTAGTGAACAGTTAAGCATCATCTCACAAGCACCACAGTGCACTAAATATTGACCACAGAAGTGAAACTGCTATCGATCTTTGTTACATAATGGTCACTTAATCAGAGACAAAAATCTAAGATACATTTAGCCCTAGCATCATGGGGAATATTATTATTCCCCTTTATTATGGGGCATAATCGCTTTTAAAATTAAAGGTAACCCTGAGTTAATGTTAGGGGAAACATCACCTCAACATTACAGAGAAGCTAACATTTTTCCTTGAGTTCAGTGTGAAGCAAATGCCTTGTTTAGTGTGTTTTCTTAAAGTGGTGAAACATTCTGCCTCATTTCTAACACTAAAGAAACATTTAGCCTTGGGTTACCAGTAAAAATCTTGTTTGGCTTTGTATAGCCTTAAGTTACAGTAAGAGACATCCCTCCTCCTCCTCTTTACTGTGAAGAAATGCAATTGTTCTTGGCAAGTTTAGAAGGAACGTAGCTCTATCTTGTTTTAAAACTATTTTTTGCGGAATTTCTGCTTCATTACGAAGTATACGGTGCAGAGTAAAAGTTTAATTCAAACCCACGGTGTTTAAAATACATGTTATGGGCCTTAGCTGGCTGTTCCCCCCCGAATGCCCCACACAGCTCTATCTTACAACATCCCTCTTCTCGCTTCTGTTCTGTTCTACTCAGCTCTGATATAGTGCCGTGGTAGAAGAGGTATTTTGCCTTGGCTTAGCAGTGGAAAAAAAGATATGTCCTTTTTTAAATTCCTCTTGACTGACTTTGGTTTAAAATAACATTTCTCAATCTTACAGCATTCCTCTCTTCTCTTCTGCACAACTCTGATTAAATTCTCACTGCTTTCAGCTGCTAACATACTAAACAAAACAGCAGTATGTGTGTGTGTGTGTGTGTTCTGTTGAAAAGGGGGTCTGCAGAAACTAAATATGTGTGAAACTGTCTGCCCACACACACAAACACACAGACACAGACACATACACACAAACCTCTCGCTAGCTCGCCCACATTCTCAGTTAACACTTCTCCCTTTACTCAATGTACTGCCAACTTAACCAACACACACATACACACACACACACACACACACACACACACACATGCACACACACACGCACACACACACACACACACACACACACACACACACACACACACACACACACACACATCTGACAGTCAATGCTTGTTGCCAATAATGAGAAGAGCAGACCTTGAACTATTATTTTACCTCTGCTGGAACAAACTCAAAATGACTCAGTGACAAGCCATATACTGCCTGACTGTTGAGATATGGATTTAATACTGCAACTAACAACAACTTAACTACAACGATATGTGTCTATCTACCTATCTATCTATCCATTATCAGGTTAGATATAAGATGATGATTGTTTTACTTATCAGTTAGCCCAAATAAACAACTGAATTTCAACTGAAATTCATTCCGACCCTTCCCAAACCTGTTAGATACAGTTGTGTTAAGTTGGATTCAAACATAAATGTTAAACTCAAATAATTACTTTATTATATACAACTTCTGATGTGTATTTTGGGGGCTCTGGTACATGATAAAACACATTCCAGAACAACTTCACTGAGAGAGAATGTGTGTGTGTGTGTGTGTGTGTGTGTGTGTGTGTGTGTGCGTGTGTGTGTGTGTATCTGTCTGTCTGTCTGTGCTGTCTATGTTATATGGTATAACAAATCCCTATAACAGTTTTCTAAGTGTGTGTATGCATGTGTGTGTGTGTCCAGATGGGTCATTAATGCCCCCCTCCTCGCTATTCACAAGGACACAGAGAGAGAAAGAGAGAGCTCGACTGCATGCTAATCACTCCCTAATCAGCCTCTGTGATTGGCTGCCTCACTAATGAAATAATGGTGGCTCATTTGCATAATAAAATAATTAGAAGGACTTGATAAAGGCTCAAGGGCAGAGAGAGGAGCGACACACACACACACACACACACACACACACACACATACACACACACACACACTGAACAGCGACAGAGGACAGCCTCTTTTCTAAAAGATTGTGGAATGGCATCAGACACAGCATCTGCCACCGTCACTCAAAATCATTCTGTGGTGATTTGCATTGACCTCCACCTTCAGGAGGTGAGCCGAGGACTGACTGTGGTTCAAAAAATGGGGTCCGAGTTGTCTCGGACCCCAAGAATCAGCTTTACAGTCTGACTTGATGTTGTGCGATCAATTAAGACACACAGGTGTTCATTATCCCAGCTGTTTCAACAGGCTCTATAGGCTACAGCCCTGTTCAGACGTGATGCGTCATTCTCACAATGAATCTTGGGGCTTCCCATTTGTTCTTGCCAAGTCACGATCCAATCCATCAGTAAACTTCTGGGATCTTTAACTGTCCTCCATCCTCAATGTTCTTTTCTTTCAAAAACATACTTTGGCTGTTACATATTATATCAAATGTGTCATGGAGGACATTGAATGCACAGGAATGCAAATTGAGAAAGACCATATCAGTATTACCACCTACTGCAGTAGACTTAGGTGGATCCAGGTCCATTTTGGTTTGCACTTGTTTGTAAACCACATGACCATCGGAATACAGTGCTTGCTACTGGCAGTGGTTTCCTCTGAGGAGCTAGTTGGAGTGTAGAGGCAGTGAATACTCTGACTGGACTTGCCAATTTGTGGGCTGCATGCCCTCAGCCTGTGTTTACATGTACCTACGTGAGTAAACCAACACTCTCTGCTACTGTGATTGGTCAGGAATGATCTAAGTTGAGGACTGAAATACCATTGATTCATGAGAGGATGAATTCAGGAAAGCGGCTAAAAGAGACAGCCGTGACAGTCCCATGAATAGTGAAATTCAAAATGGTAACGTGGTTTGACAGCGAATACGAGCGTAAATGAAAATAAGCGGTTGATGGGGCTGGATCTAGGCCAGTGTTAGACAAAAAGAGTCACTGTGATACAAGAAGAGCTAGTAGCCATGTACATTCATGTATTACAAATTGTACACAAGTATAGTATTTGCAAACAGGCAAAACACTGTATGATACTCAAATATCAAAACAAGCTGTAGGCTAGATAGCACTATATTCAACTCATAACATAGACACACAGACAGAGAAACATACACCATTGTAATATCACTGTACTCCAGTTCTAGGTGAGTCTTATACACACAGTCATCCATACTCACAAACCCTTTAATATCACTGTAGTAATCCAGTTATCTGCTAGTTAGACACACACATAATAGCGAGATGCATACACTCTATCTCTCACACACGCTATCACACTCTCCCCCACACACACACACTCTTTCTCTAACATGCATATTCTTGCTCTCTCTCTCTCTCTTTCGCACTGCCGTGTCTGTCTAGTACTTATCAGCAGAGCTCTGTTTCACTTAGTCCGCTGGCAGAGATATTAATTATCACCAGAGAGCAGATCAGAGAGGAACAGAGAAAGAGAAGGAAACAGAAGGAAGAGGTAGAAAGAAACAGAAAGGGAGAAAGAGGAAGAAGAAAAAAAGGAGAGAGAGAGAGAAAAAGGAATGGGGAAATTAATTTTTAGGAGATCACACTAAGCCTGGAGATTAACTATATGATACTGTACACACGCACACACACCAATCCTTTGAAACGCAGGAAATTTTTTCTCTGTCTCAGTTGCTGTCTTTTTTTTCTCTGCTTCTATGCCTCTCTCTATCTCCCCCTCTCTCTCTCGTCCTGCATTAATAATCCATTTAATGAGGATCAATACCTATTTAGTCTGGTGGCATCACAACCTCAAAGAAGAGAAGAGAAGAGAAGAGAAGAAAAGAGAAGAGAAGAGAAGAGAAGAGAAGAGAAGAGAAGAGAAGAGAAGAGAAGAGAAGAAGTTGAGAGCAGGTGCACTGCGAAAGATTTTGCTCCAATTTAAAGAAAAATAATTTTCAAAGACAATGATTACATTTACTTCATTAAAATCCAATTCCAAGAGCTCATAATCACTTTTCCCTCCAAATCATTGCAATTTGGGCCAAGTCCAGTTACTCATTGTGTTAGCTGACCCGGATTTATAATCATATGTGGCTTTGTGGGACATTTCATAGGAGTCAATCACTACGCCGTTCTTAGTTTTTGGTTCAAGTGCATGAAAAAGGCTGAAAATCCTTGAGGAGAGGAGAGGAGAGGAAGAGGAGGGGAGAGGAGAGGAGAGGAGACTATTATAATAGTGTATTATAATATTATAATAGAGTACAGTACTATTATTTTATAATGCTCATTTGCATTTCTTATTCTATTCCCAGCTATCTACTGTACTGCGCGACACTCTGCACTCCTGATTGTTGTTTGCTGTTCTTGATGTGTGTGTTGTGTGCATCATTGAATAGCTCTGATGTTGACCGCCTCAAGGACACTAATAAAGTTGTAGCTTATCATTTACTTTCTCTATGCCGCCTCTACTTTTTTGTTCTCTCTGTCTCTTGTTCCCTCTCTCCCTGAGAATAGGTGAAATTAGCCTGAAATGATACAAGGTGACATCAGAGAGGCTGCCACACACACACACACACACTCTCTCTCTCGTCACGCTTCAGTGGCCCTTGCAGCGCAGCGCGACGCCATCAAAGCCAAGACCCATATACACACACACCTCGCCTGTTAAACATACACACACACACACACACACACACAAAACTCACATTGCCACACACACACATACATACACACACAGACACATGCGCACACTGTCACATACAAACTGACACACATGCACACACACACACACACACGGAGCGGCAGTTTAATTGGAAGTGCTGAAGGCTGAAGAATTTCTCCTTCATCTCACAATGCTGTAATTGAATCTGAGACGTGTGTGTACGTGTGTGTCGTGTGTGTGTGTGTGTGTATGTGTGTGTGTATGTGTTCAGCTGATTCAGGGGTTTCCATTGACAGTAACAGTAAAACAGAAATGTGTGTTTTCTCTCTGTGAGGAGCCTTTCTGTCCTTCCATCCCTGACTATCTTCTCCCCTCTCCCCTCTCGGGGTTAATGCGGCTTTTCAATTCAAATTCAAACTCAAGCACTTTCCAAGCACTACATTATTTTCCCAAACTGATGATTTGGTCTTCCAGGCTCAGCTAAAGGCCCCCCATCACCGCTGGACTGATTTGATGTCATCGGTATCTTGGCATTTCATTGACCAATGTGTCCGGATGGAACAAATTTGTGTTTATAATAAAATTTAACTTAACCAATAGACCACATTAGACCTGACGGGCAACAGTTCATTTTGGGTCATGTTTCATTTAAATGTCACTATTATTTTGAGTGCTGATTGTTATTTTCCATTCTATATAAATGTGACTGTTATTTTGAGCAGAGATTTATTGTAAATGTTATTCTTTATAAATGTTACTGACATTACAATAGAGATTCCCTGTTAAATGAGGCTGACATTGCTAGGTTGTAATGGAGAGGACGTTGAGTTTAGTAGCCGAAAACAAGTCTCTGCTTGGACAACCGCAAACAAAAAGCACCATCGGGGGACAATGAGGCGTGAACGACTTACTAATGCCCTGTCATCACAGTATCACACTCACACATTACAATGGGATGAAGCACTGAGCAGCTAGGTACCTGTTTTGGTGCTATAGAGGGGCTTTTTCAAGAAACTTTGAGAGATTTGTGGTTATATATAGAAATCAGTTCAATCCGATGCTGAAAATACAGATTCTTCCTCACTCTTTCCAACGACATTATACCACTCTATGCTGTCAGGAAAAGGTTGCATTATTGCCTGTAGTGAAGCTGCTGCATTCCTCATATTAACAGAAAGACGTTAACGTTTACTCCAATCTCAAACTGGAGTCTGTGTATGTGTGTGGCTAAATTCCTCACGGTAGACACAGACAACCTAACCTAACCTACTGATAGTCAACATGACCCCTAAACCCTAACTACATCACACCTCTATGGGAATATCTCCTTTCTCTCCCTCTTTCTTTCTTTTTCTCTTTTCCTCACCATTATGATCCTCTGTATAGTGTGTGCATGTGTGTGTGTGTGTGTGTTTGTGTCTGTGTGTATCCACACAGCTGTTAGCAGGGGTCAAAACGTTCCATAGACACTATCTTTATAGCATTCACCTCTCCCCCCCCACTCTCTCTCTCCCTCTTATGGTCTCTCTCTATCTCTCCATCGTTAATCTCTATTACTATTCAAATGCTGACATTTAAAGCGACTTCACACGCTGACTGACTGGCTGGCAGATAAGGCAGGAAAAGAGAGGAGAGGAGGTGGTGATGCAGCGGGGGGATGGAGAGGGAGGGAGGAGAAGGAGAGGAGAGCTAGTCCTTCCTTGAAAATTGGGAAGTCCTCCTCACCTCTCTCTTAAGTCCCTCCCTCCTCCATGTCTCTCTGTCTGTGAATGAGTTCACTCTAAACCCCAGAGGGAGTCGGGTTTCACTCGCTCTCAGGAAAGCTGAACCATCCCCTCCTTTTTTTGCCTTTGTTCACCCATTTACCTCTCCCCCCACCCACTTCTCTGTTTACTGTCTCCCTAATCCACCCCCTTTCTCTCTGTCTCTCTGTCAGTATAATATACAGTAAGGTTTGACACCATAGGTGCCTATTTTACTATTCTCTATTAAATGCAGCGGTTTCTGAACGCTATTGTACCGACTTCTTGCGCAACATGATAGGACAACTTTTCTACTTCCCTTGTATTAGAAATTGTGAAGAAATTGGCAAAGTGTATAATAGAATTAAATGGCCAATGATAAGTTGTACTGTAGTCAATGCAACTGTTGAGATGATTCTTCGGACAAGAGTGCCCTACAATGGACAATGGTGCCAAACAACGAAACTAGAAATCATTCACACAGATCCCATGTCAGTGTGTCATTCTGAATGAGTCAAGGGGGAGTAATTATTAAGCCCCTAGACGGCACTCAGCTCAACTCAGAACCAAGAGCACAGCTGCTATTTTCTTTTAAGTAAAGTCCCAAAAAACAAGCCTCAACTGGCTGCTCCTCTCCACCCTTCACCACACACTTGACCTCAAAAACGCTGACTGGCTGACTCACCAGAGCCACTCAACCTGAATAAACTTTAACCATATCATGACTCAAAGTGGAAAAAAATCAAGGAAGCAATTAATAGTTCATCACAGATCTCTTAGCCACGCTGTTTAACATTATGTAAGTGAACTGGTGGCTCAGTAGGTAGAGCAAGGCAGCAACACTACCGGGTTAGAGGTTCCATTCACTTTGTAGCTCAATGGCACTTCTCCAGACAAACACAATGCGCATAAGGCTAGATAGAGAAGCCCCATTGAGTTATACAAGGAGAGCCTGGACTGTTAAGGGATCAATATTGGACAAAATGGGGTCAGAATGATTGCTAGTGATTGGTGGGCTGCATTTGGGCGGGGCATCTAGCCAGGCACCTATATGTACCCACACCCAACTAGCCAGCTAGCTAATCAACGTCTATCTGACTTCTTTACACTGTGACACTACACCATTCATCATGTTCTCTGACAGCTAACTGAAAAATTACCAGGAGACTACAATCAAATAACGTTTTATCCATTGTAGAGGATTTGAATGGGCCAATCAGAGAGCAGACAGAAGGCTGTTTGTTTCTGAGCCAATCGGGGCACAGCTGAGGTTTTGGACTGAAAAGCAGGTCTGGTGTGGACGAGATAAGAGCAGAACAAACACACACATTAAACACCAACCCCCACACACATGCACACACACGCACACACACACACGCACACACACGCGCACACGCACGCGCACACACACACACACACACACACACACAGACACACAAGGTAAGTAAGGCCAGATGGAGGAGAGAGGAGAAGAAGAGATTTCAGGAAAAACAAAACGAGATGGAAGAGAGGAGAAGGAGGGAGAAGGACCGAAAAGGAGGGGAGGAAAGAGAAAAGGAGGAAAGGAGGAGAATTGAATGTGAGTTCAGCAGAAAAATCCCATCTGAGAGCCATAAGCAGGTTAAATCTGTAGCAGCTAGCTTAGCAAGTCAGCACAGAGGCTGGTGACACACTGAACTGCCTGGCTGACTTCTCCAATTGTCCAGCAAGCTGGTTTACAGGCTGGCTGACTGATTTACTGACTGACCGCTGGCGGGTTGGATTTAGTCTATCTATCCTGTGTTTGTGCAGCAGTAGCACTTCTGTTGTTCAGTCTGACAGACAAAAAGCAGCTCTCCACTCCGACACACAAAGAACAACCTGAAACAGCACTAATACTGGAGAGACAGACAGAGACAGACGGAGAAAAAGAGGCAGCGAGAGACAAACAAATAAACACACAAAAAATTTCTACAAAAACATAAAACATCTTCTAACTTTACTTCAAAGAAGAAAAACAAACATCTAAAAATAACGGATGGAAAATGTTCCTTGGACTTCTGAAAACCAATCAAAATCAAATAATATGAAAAAATATCTCAAACAGAAAAAATAATGTGTCAAAGAAGTTCTTTTATCTGTGGTTGTGACACAGTTCTGTCGAACAACAAAAGATACCTAACGATAGCATTTATTGTCCTAGAGGAAATGCAGTTTTCACAGCCAACACAGAAAACACAGTGCATAATACGCAGTAGTGGAAACCATAGAGACTAACATGCAAGTGGGAATAGCATGCTAGCAGGCCAGACAACTACCAAATCAGCTAGTTTTGAGATTGTTTGTGGATCTAAACATATATTATACATTTTTGTTAGCAGTGTTGATGGTAATAAGTGATACATTGTCAAGAATTGGTACATTTGCAATGCTAACAGGCATAATATGATGATATTAAAGCATAAAGCGAGAGACACAAACTGCAGAAATGTGAACACACTTCTACTTTCTCCTTCTCTGTCTCTCTCTCTCCCTCCCTCCCTCCCTCACAAACACACACACACAGACACACTAGCCTGGAGATTGGTGAGAACACATACTGCAGAGCGTGTGCATGTAGGAGTGTGTGTGTTGTCACCTTCAGCTGTAAAATGTGGTCAAACGTTACTTACGGGCAGAAAAAAAGGAGAGATCAGAAAGAGAGAGACAGAGAGAGAGAGAGAGAGAGAGAGAGAGGGAGAGAGAGAGAGAATGAGAGGGCAAAATAAGTGCAACAGAGACCTCCACTCCTCCCCCCTCCAGGTTCATGGTGTGTGTGTGTGTGTGTGTGTGTGTGTCCGTGTGTGTGGCAAATGAGTTTTGGGAGTTGTCGTCTCTTTACGATAGCTGTAACTGGCCCGAGGACAGCTGTTATTACACTTTACAACAGGGGAAATACGGTGTGTGAGTGAGTGTGTGTGTGACTGTGTGTGTGAGAGTGTGCGTATAGTTGACAGAGAGAGAGAGACAGAGAAAGAGTGTGCTCATCTACTTGGTTATTGTACTTGTATCCTTATATGGAAGATATTGTTGAAGATATTTTGGATGGTTCTCACTTGGAAAATGAGCCGTTTTAGCAAATTAAATTAATTTACGTTGATTCAATTGTTGTCACCAGTGTAGTAATACGAACTCTGGCAAATGTGTGAGTGAGTGTGTGTGTGTCTTTGAGCTAAGGAGTGGCTCAGGGGAGGGAGAGGCCATTTACCTGCAGGGGAGTGGTCTTTTAATAGGTGTGTGTGTGTGTGTGTGTGTGTGTGTGTGTGTGTGTGTGTGTGTCCATTGTTAAATGACAAACCTCTGAGCAGGAAATGAGTGGAACTGGTTTCTGACTCACATTCAGGTTACAGAATACTGCCTCAGGCTTTTACACACACACACACACACACACACACACACACACACACACACACACACACACACAATTTGACACCAGACAGCATTGTTAAATGTGGCCCTCCCCTTTGTTACTCTCTCACTCTCTTTTGGAGCTTATTGAGGTCAAAACACAAATATGGGTGGGTTTGTAGCTTAATGTGATGTCTTCGAAAAAATGACTGGAGTGTTGCTGGTTTGAATTCCAGTGTACACACACATACAGACACACACCACCAGACAATTTAGCTGCAGTTCCTCCTTCCCAGAATGCTCGGTACTCAGTAGTCTATTGAAGTCAATGGTACTGAACCCTTGGCACTAAAGCCTGTCAACCTTCCCTTAAGAAAAACTTGGATTTCAGAAGTTTGTCTTTGTGGTGAGAAACATTCAAACAAGCATAGCTGCCAAAATATTTTTTTATGTGCAATCCACTATTTTCAAGCTCTGAATCCGAAGTAAAGTGAACATAATCGTAATCATCATCAACAACAACAATAAGAAGTCGTCCTGCAACTAGATTGTAAAATCATTGTAAAAATCGTGTAATGAATAAACAATAAAATATTCATAAGAAATGAATGGGAGTTGTGTGTCCAAGCTGCGTTAAATGGAACATTTTGGAGCTAAAAGAGTCTGCTGACCATACAGCAGAAATGGATGTTGCTCAGTGAAATAGTTGGCCACTGAAAAGTTCAGATGACTGAAACCAGGGTGCCATTTTGTGACATTTCCATGACTTTCCATAACTTAGTCAGAGCATGTCCATGACCTAAATTGTTATTGCTTCCTGGTTTGTTAATGTTGTTTTCCTAAAGGTGTAAACAGTCTGGTTTCCACTGAAGTTGGTAATTCTGTGGAAACCCTGCAATACCAGTTCTGCACGTATTATTTACAACATGAAACACGCATTGTCCTCACATATTTTCAAAATGTACTGTAGTACTAATAGATTTATAGTTGAAATAGTGTAAACAGCATGGAACAAGGAAATTCCAACACAATTAGTAGATGTACTTGTTTCTTGTCCCTACCAATAGCATTATCACTTTTACTGCATTTGACAGCTAACATTGTTTCCTGTAAGCAGAAAATGTTTCCCGACCTTGACCAAAAGCCAGATCATTGATTTGGTAACATCAGTGCATGAATCATTCTCTGCCAGCATTCTGGAAATGGTGTTGTAAGATGTTAAAGATACATCAGTATAAATGGTTCAAATTAACAAACCAATTCTCAGATACAAAGATTCTGCCCGGTCCTGACAATATTTTATGCACTGCTGAATTTTTGGACATGTGAATTGTATGAGTGAAAACTGAATGACTGGGGTTCAGTGGTTTCAATAGATGATATACTGAATTGA